>NC_068989.1:25845867-25848380 GCF_001194135.2 Octopus bimaculoides | reverse complement strand
TATATATATATATATATATATATATATATATGTATATATATATATATAATGTACTATAATATAATTTGATATGATATAATCTATACATAAGAAAAGCATTATTGAGATCACATCCTACAGGTATACTCTATGTGACACTTTACACGTTATCAGCGATTATGTTCACTAATTTGTTGTTCCGTAGAGGAAGTAGTTGATGAAAATGAAAGTTTTAATTCTATATTTCCACTATGTGAGAACGATATAGCATTATATTTATAAATAGCATCAGAAATATAATGGATGCATAATGCAAAATTTCTACATGATGTGATTTATCTCTTAGGAATTATTTCAAACCGGAGAAATTAAGCCCATGATCTGGTTTAGAAGGAAGAACCTTTTTTTCATTACAAATTCGAAATAATATTAGATTTCATATGCAAATAACGTTGGTATAGAGAAGGGAATGGAAACTATTTCCTTTGGATCAGTCATAAATTTGAAAAGATAATAATCAAACAATGCTATTGAAGGTTGCTTTGTATAACTGTCAATAAGTTATTTTTATTAAATTCAAGTTGTCGATATTAGCTCTCTTGAATATGACGCTATATATTAACAAAAAAGTTTTATTTCAGAAAATTCTAATAGTGTGTATATGTATGTGTGTGTGTTTGTATATGTGCGTGAGGACGTGCGTGTGAGTGTTTGTGCGTGTATACATATATGTATATATAAATATAAATAAATATATATATTAATATACGCGAAATTTTGTCTGTTGGAGTGAGACCCTGTACCTAAGTTTATATTTGTTCTACATATACATATTATAGCTTTTTGGAATCAGGAACTTGGCAGGATTGAAACTCTGCCCTTCATCTGTTTCTTGAACATCAACCATTGGAATCCGGTTTAAAAGCAATTGGTTTGCTATTACTAGCACGTAAAGCGACCGTTAGAGGTTTTCACGACACAGTGCAAGAGTTACCTCCCATAGATTACAGTTTTAAGGAATTTAGTGGTTCTTTTATATTTTACTGTCATCAGAATTTTAATTGTACAAAACGACACCAGTTCTTTCTTTTGTAGGCCTGGTACTTTTTATTGGCCTCTTTTATTGAACCGCTTAAGTTAGAGAACTTAAACACACCAACACTAGTTATCAAGCGGTGGTGGGAGCAAAATATTAGATATTAATTTTAAATATTGAATAGTAAAATTATAGGTGCCAACGTCTGTGAATGTGTTCTGAATGCAAATTGATATCTATCTGTATATATGTATACATGTTCCTGTGTATAATATTGTGTACTTGTGTGTGTGTGTGTGTGTGTGTGTGTGTGTGTGTGTGTGTGTGTGTGTGTGTGTGTATGTGTGTGCTAGTGCTTGTGTATGTGCGCGTGTGTGTATGCGCGTGTGTGTATGCGCGTGTGTGTGTGCGCGTGGGGAGAGGGACGGAAGGAAGAGAGAGAGAGCGTGAGAGAAACGAAAGAAGAAACTTTTGTCTGGTGTTAACACGTGGAAAAGTAGAGGATTAGAAGGCACCTGCTGTCGATGAAAATTTCAATACGAAAGAATGGGAATGAAGGTCCTGGTAATTACACCGCAGCGGGGATGTTTGCAGCAGGATGAAGGAAGAGTAACTAAGGAAAAGAAAGGCAGGTATGAAAAAGAGAAATTTAAAAAACGAAAGGACAGAAATTTATATCAGAAGTGGGAGAGAAAATAGCAAAGCTCAGTGAAAACAAGATAGAAAGTAAATACTGAGTGAAATTAAGTGTTAGGAAAGACAACCCGATAGCATGGTCACAGTAAAAAGGATAGATATCAACAGAGTAACAATCGAATATGAACTTCGAGACTGGAGATATTTAATGGAAAAAGAAAAACAGATTTGGATCCCTCTTATCGTGCATGGACGGCAAGATCTGAATTTTATTGCGTTGAAATGCTCATCAGTTTAGATTCGAATGCTACAAACAACAGATTTGCTTAAATAGACGGTCCAAATAAACTCACTAATATTTCAATCAAAGCCAATGGACATCAGTAATTTGTGATCATGAAGGTATTTTTTCACTTAATACTATTTTAACTTAATACTAATAAATGCTTTATTATTATTGCTGATCACTGGCTTTGAATGCGCACCGATTACCAGTGTTGTAATATTACAGTATTATATCTAGCCTAATTGCACCGGGTCCAGAACTACTTATCTCCATTACACGTAATCTTTTTACTCAGGGAGTAGTAGACCCAACAACATTTGGTAATCGGTTTGTATTCAAAGCCAGTGAACAGCAATTGACGATACCGGTACGAATTTGAATCTCTTTAACAATTCACAATAATGACTTTTATTCCTCTTAATTCTACCTTAGTTCATGTAATTGTATATATTTATCGTTACTTGTCATAAAAAAAAGCCTTTATTTGTTTGATATCCAAAGTGAATTTTCGGTTTCTTTTCTTTTAACTTTCCCCATATCTTTTCCACATGTAGTTTCTATTTTCTATTTGAAACA
>NC_068989.1:25843837-25845271 GCF_001194135.2 Octopus bimaculoides | reverse complement strand
TGAGAATAATAAAAAATGTTAAAAAACAGTCTGAGTATTAAAATGCATATATACATTCTTTGATGATAAAATATATTTAAAGTATAAAGCTTTGTATGAACTTTGTAGTGTTACATACTGATTGTCATATTAAGGTGAAATTGTTAAAAACAGTGTTAAAAACAGTGTATGAAAATACACATATGGAAAAATACATATACATATACATATTCTCATACATATTCTTTGACAATCGAATAAAATTGAGAAGGAACTGACCTGGCCTTTTTCTCTTGTGTATATATATATATATATATATACACTCTTTAATTTGTTTCAGCTGAAATCTGCTGTAATGCATGTTGGCTGTGCTACTCCTCCATTTTTGTAAACCTCCTGTGATATTTGGCATTTGATGAACCAGGGAGTTTGATGGTGTCGTGTTACCTGTCGTAAGCTGGGCTCATCTGGAACCCTTCACAGGAGGAGATTCAGTTTTGTTTTGAAGACACCTACATCCACACCATGTAGGTCTCTCAGGCATATTGGAATGATATTGTGGGCCCTTGATAGCCAAGCTGTTGCAGTATCTGGTCCTGTATTTTGATGGCACTAGTGAGATCTTTGGAACTATGCAGTGGCGTCCTGTTTTGCTGTTTGTGTAACTTTCAATGCCAAAGCCTGGTAAAGACCTTCCAGGATTTTCTAAATATATATCATATATATCAAATATATATCTCTACTATAAATAACAGTAGCCCTAAGACCGTGCCCTGTGGATCACCCCTTACTATTTGTGTTTCCTTTGAGGTGGTTCCATTAGCCACTACTACCCTGGTCTGTCTTTTAGAAAGTATAGTAGCCACTCTCCAAGTTTTCCGACGATGCCGAGATCACACACACAAACATACACACAGACGCGCAAACACCCATACACATATCTATATTCGACGGGCTTCTTTCAGTTCCTGTCTACCAAATCCACTCACAAAGTTTGGTCGATCTGAGGCTATAATAGAAGACACTTGCTCAAGGTGTCACGCAGTGGGACTGAACCTGGAACCAGGTGGTTGGTAAACAAGCTACTCACCAACTAGCTACTCCCGTGCCTATAAATATATATATAACGAAATGTAACGCCAAGCAGTGTTTAGGCATAAGCAAAACTTAGATTTATGTTAAAATATGTTTGTGACATATTTCAACTGCTAAAAGGCAAATGCAATAGAGAACATATTTCTCTTATGTTAAAGGTATCAAAACACCCGGTCTATTCAGTGTCACCATTTATCAGTAATCTCAGACTTCGATGTTCCGAGTTTGTCGACTCTTACAGCTGTCCTTCAAATTGTGTCCCTAGGCTTTTCTCTATAGCATTCGAACATTAGAGCGAGGAGTGCTTCGGCACCCCATCATATATATATATATATATATATATATATATATATATATATA
>NC_068989.1:25835335-25843383 GCF_001194135.2 Octopus bimaculoides | reverse complement strand
AAAAGCTCCCACCGTTTTTTTTTATTTTAGAATTTATTCCGTCTTTAAATTGTGGAATCTATTGTTTTCGAAAATTCTATTTTTGAATCATTTTGGAATCTATTTGTCGGTCTTGTTTGTTACTGGTAACATGTAACCAAGTACAACTTATCATAAAGTGCGGAGGAACTCATGAGTAGTCAACGGCCATCCAACTATATATGTGTGTTTGTGTATATACTTTTTTTTCTGATGTATTTAATCCCGTACCTTAGGGGGCAGATGTCGCTCCTTAACCGTGGTGAATGCATCCCATCTAGGAGACGGAAATACTGATATAAGACTAGGTCTTTGGTTGGTGAGGGTCTCCTTAACAAGGCTGTACTGTCAGAAAACTCTGACTCATGGAGTAAACTAGGCTCTCCAGCTTCTTTATAGCGGCTCGTTTAGTAGATGGAAACATCTGAAGAAAAAACCTGGGGCGTGTTGTCCTTGTCATTGCGGCACATATGTGCACCATTTTCTTGCTGTCATCACTTCTACACAAGCCTTCAACACTCAAATCCAATCGTGTATGTGGCTTTTCTGACTATTTGCATGTATTCATTCAATACGACGTAGCTTCAACTTGACGAAAATCCCAGAGTCTTCTGGCGAGAGAGTGAAAGCGGCAGGGAGAGGTACAAGTTATTACTGGAAAAGACTTGCTGGATTTCTACAGTCAGCAATCACTGAGAGATGGCCGTTCCAGCAACTGTGAGTAACAGTGCTGTCCACGTCATCTATTGGTGACAATACAGGTCTATTTAGATACAGCACTGCTTTCCTAACATGGAAATCATTACTTACTCACCTTAAACTTATCAGTCTGTTGTAGCTGTCTGGTTATACAGTAAAACAGTCGAAACACGATGACATCTATGAATATTAACCGTGGCTCTTCGAATGTGCGCACTCTCCAAAACAATTACTCAGCTCTAGGACGAAAAACAGCACTTGTTGCACTTGACCTAAAATAATACAACATTGACATAGTTGCACCTAGAGAAACTCGTCTTGCAGGATCATCACAGTTAGAAAAAAGTAAAGGTTGGATGCATATTTCTTCTGTTGTGGAACAAATGAAGACGAGCCACGCCACTCTGGAGTTGGTTTTGCCATTAAAACACAAATAGCTAGATCCCTTCTTTCTCTACCCAAACATTTTCTGATCGCATCATGTCACTAACGTTGGGATTTCATTACAGCACTCGTGTTATGCTTGTCAGTTGCTATGCCCCAACCATGGACAGCAGTGAACAGGAAAAGGATGAATTTTACAACCAATTCCATGATGTCACCTCCAGCTGTCACCATAGGGATAAACTTATCCTTAAGGGCGACTTTAATGCTCACGTTGGTACTGACTATCAGGCATGGTAGGGTATACTCGGTCGCTATGGTGTAGGTTGAACGAACACTAGCGGTCTGCATGTTTTCACCATATGCAGGGAATTCATTCTAAGCATAACAAATACCTTTTTTCAACAGCGAAGTTGTTGCTATACGACTTGGATACATTCTAGATCAAAGGATTGGCATCCCAAAGACTAAGAAACGAAATTTGGGACTTAACATTACGCGTTTCTTTCAGAACGCCTGCTATCTCTCTGACCGTTCTCTTCTTCATAGTAAGATTAGGTTCTATCTGAAACGCACAACACTTCAAAAGTGATCAGTGCCTAAGCGCATTAATGTTCTGCCTTTGAAAACTATTGAAAAGTAGGCTGGGCTCTCTATCAAGTTGAACATTGCACTCAACACTGTTGATATCAATGATGACATAGAATCATCCTCGAAGGCTCACCGTGATGCAACGTACTCTGCATCTGTAGATGTTTTGGACTTCCTGTTCAAAAATATTGATAGATAAAATGCACAGCTCTCACAAAACTTGGATAAGACCTCATCCAGAAAAGAGAATGCCTCCAAGACAAAGATGCTCTGGTTCAGATGAAGGTGGCTTGGTGGTCTTTCAAGGCTACTGAACTCCAAGAAGCTTCAGGCAGAAAGGATTCTAAGCTTTTTATCATGGCCTCAAGAAAGCGTATGGTCATCCAGAGCACGGTGTTACTTCTACTTTTTCATCGAATAGAGAGAGACACAGCTGACTGACAAAACGATGGAAATATCACTTTGAAGCCGTGTTGAACTCAACCTCCATCACTAATGAAGACATCGTAATGTCTGTTCCACTGCACACTGAAATATCCGAACTATCTCTCTGGAGACAACCTTCCTGAAAGTGGTAAAACACCGGGCAAGGATGCCATCTCTCCTGAAATCTACAAACATGGTGGACAGAAGCTTTTTAAAAAACTGCATGAACTCTTCATAAACGTTTGGAAGGTAGGCCGTGTACCACAGGACTTCAATGATGCCTCAATTCAACATCTTTAGAAAAACAAAAGAAACAGAAGTGTATGTGATAATCATCGTGGAATATCGCTTCTGAATATTGCTGATAACATTCTTGCTCGATTCATTCTTGACAGGTTCATCAAACAGGTTGTAAATTATATCTATCCAGAATCACAATGCGGATTTCGTACTGGTCGTGGCACTTTCGACATGATCTTTTCCTTGCGACGGGTCATGGAGAAGGTGCGTGAGTAAAATCAAAAGTTGTTTTCGATATTCGTTGACGTTACTAAGATCTTTGGCAGTGTTTACCGGGAAGCACTATGAATATTTCTGGAAAAGCTTCTTATACCTAACAAGATTTTGAATGTTATCATCTCCTTTCAGGAGGCTGCTGTCGTGTCCTGTGGACAATCTTCAGCTACCTCCGACCTTACAAATTCAGTAATTGCAACAGTAACAACAGGTGTAGTGATTAGAGAATGGGGCAATAAAAAGATATTTTAGTCCGGAATTTGCACGAATTTGATGGAAGGCATTCCTCGTTACACTGTTGATTGATTAGGAGGAACAAATGTTCACTTAGAAAGATAGCATTAATATTTCTCATAAATAGAATAATTATTATTTCTAAATCGCTGAACGTGAAACATTCAGTAATAGTACTCTACAGTAAAGATCATTTGCTGACATAATGTGTCAGTCCTGATTAGGACGAATGTTACTGTTATTTAGCCCAAGGAAACATCTAATTTTGTAAATTGTTCAAATGCTATTTTCAACATGATCCTAAACTACAGTATACTGCTGTAGTTTTGCAACAGTAATCTAATTATCAGACATGTAGTTATTCGTAAATATGTGCATGTGGAAGAGTTTCTGTACGTTAGGCGTGGGTACTTATATTTGTGTAAGCATTTGTAAATGTCTTCTTCCTATTTTTTTTTCCTTTATTTTCTCGATTTGTTTTAGTATACGTATTTCTGAATGACGAAGTAAATAAAATTGATATATGATATATGATTACATCTAAATATCCGGAAATTCAGAGAATACAAATGAAGGCTACGTATTATTACGTTAGCGATGACATATGTGCTTCAAGATACTCCTTGGTAGCTATGATTCCGAAACACATTCACAACACAGGATTAATTCAATTATATATAGAGGAAGTTGTAGGTGTCTATCTAATTTGTAAGTATAATTGGTAGTTATTAGCAACTCTTCTTGTGTATGTGCTGCATTGTTAATGAGACTGACACTCAACGCTTCAAATTTCATTATCCATGATGTGTGGATAGACTAAATTATTACCTTTGGTGAAATTTGCAGAACAAGAAATGTTACTGAATGTTAAAATACTGGCGGATTTATCTTGAAACATGGGTGAAAGATTAATCGGTAGAAATTAATGAAACTTATCATAGCGATTATATTTTCCTGGCCACTGACAGGGGGTGACGATTGACCACTCAGTAGCATCTTTCCAGGGCGAGACGAAAATATTTCGTTATCAAAAAATAATCTGTTTTTCCTTCGTTCGATCAACAGCTGCACAACGTTTGAGTTTAAATATTAACATCAGAAAAACTGAATGCCATTACCATCGTGTGGAAAATCTACCTGTCCCCGTAAAAGAAGAAAACATTGCTTAGATATGAAGGGCTAGTCAAGTACAAAGCACTGAAATAATTTCGCAGAATCAACTCAGACAATGCACGACTGAACCTGAAAATCGCAAACAGAATAAGAAGAGTTAGTTCTTCATTTCATAGGTTACTATAGTGCCCGTATAAGCATGTTTCTATACGGGTCAAATGTAATGTATACAAGATTTTGCTCCTCTCCAAAATACACTCGCACACTCCCCATTCCACCGCCAGTCATGTCAAGTACCAGTCCAATCGAACAGCCAAATTAGTAGACACAACAAGCCCGCTCTTCTATTTAGCACTGCAGCATCATCTGTAGCTAAACCAACAGCCGTAAATCTGCCATTATTTGTTGTCTACAGAAATCAGGAAAGACAATAGTAGAACTTCTAGGCCTTACTGTGGTAATATAATTATAATTTATAATTATAGTTATAATAGTGAAACTATAGTAGTGAACAAGCAAGTAAGATATATTATAGTAGTAATTAATGAAATTATAAAAGTGGACAAGTAAATAGTTACTCAGATAGATAATTACCCAGATCAACAACGGGGTGCAAATCCCAAAGTGGCTGACCACAGTTTCAAAGGTGCACATATTCAGTAAGGATATCGGAGTGGAATTTAGGACTAGAAAGTGTGCTATGCTGATAATACAAAAAGTCAAAGTATTGTCGTCAGATGTTGTACAGCTACACAACGGCGAGAAAATCAAGGATATTGAAACTAATGGATATAAATATCTTGGAAACTTGGAATACGACAAAATTAAGGAATGTAAAATGAAGGAAAGCTTTAGGCGGGAATATCTCAGAACCAAATTACGGGAATTAGGCTCAATCAAAAACAAAAACAAGATTAGGGCAATGAACACATCGGCTGTTCCTTAAATGCGATACGGTGCAAGTGTTGTTAAGGGAACAAAGAACGAGCTTGAGGAAATGGATAGGAAAACCAGAAAAGTGATGACATTTAACAAGGAACTACATTGCAACTACGATACTGACAAGCTTTATGTGCCTAGGAACAGGGTAGGAAGAAGCCTCATAGGATGCAAGATCGCTATTGTCAACGATAAGAACAGTCTGGGATGGTACATCAAACAGCAATGCAAAGCCTTTCTTGCCGCTGTCAGAATTAACAATACAATGCCAACCGAAAATGTGATGCATCCACAAAATATTTCAGCAACAAAATGAAAACGAAAGAGTAAGAAACTGGAAAATGAGATCAGTGCATGGCCAATAACTCAAAGTAATCGAAAGAAAAGACAAGATCAACATTCGGAGATGACTAAGAAAATGTGACCTGAAAGGATGCTCTGAGGCAGTGATGTGTAGCGCCCAGGAACAAGATAAGTGTAGCGAATTGCCCCTTTGTAGGATATGTGGCAGCAGAAACGAAACAATCTTGCATATTGTGAGTGAGTGTAGTAAGCTGGTCACTACAAAAGGAGGCAGGATAACATGGCTAAGTTCGTTCATTACGAGGTATGTGAAAAGTACCCTCCGAGCAGAGTACGGAATGGTACGAACATGAATAGGAAGGACTTAACGAGAACAAGGAATATAAAACGCTGTGGGATTTTCCAATCCAATGTGATTCCTTAATCGAGGCTTGGGGACCAGATAATGTTGTGGTACATAAGGAAGAAAGGAAATGAAGATCATAGATATTGCACAACCTAGGAACGCACACATATATGGCAAAAGTTAGCAAAGATTGAAAAGTACAGATTCTTAAATGACGAAATTGCAAGAATGTGGTCTATGAGGAGAGTGTCTGTCATTCCAACAGCTGCAGAGGCACTCGGAGCACTAGCAACCACGTTCCACAAATACGTCAGGGAAACTGGAATTGACATGAGAGCAGATCAAGCCTCTAAAACTGCGCTGCTGGGGACAGTTAGGATTTTTGAGATTGGTGTTTGGCTGTTGAATGTCTCCCACGATAATTAACAACCAAGTACAGAATCTTATAATGTGCAGAAAGTGACCTCGTGAAACCTTTGACAGCAGGCTGCTCTCCACTCTCACAGAATCTACCAGTGCAAACAAGATCGAGTGATCTGAGAAATAAAACAATATTAATAATAATAATAATAATAATAATAATAATAATAATAATAATAATAATAATAATAATCATGATAATAATAAGTGCCCAGATGCAGTACCAGGCAGTGGTTCTCATGGAATCTGATCTTAACTTATTGGAAGTGTTATCATGTACATTGTTTTGTCTTGGTATAAAAGATGGGCTACAGCAAATATTCTGCTCAATACCACAGATTTGCTTGTCAGTTATTTGACCATAACCAGTTGAGCATGTCCCTTGCTGTCTAACGATATGTGCATCTCTGATCATGAGCAGTAGTGGTGGAGCATCATAGCCATGTATTATGAGGAATTTTGGGGGGTTTGAATAATTCAACTTTGGAAACATGAGTGTTTTGCTCAACATCCTTAAACAAAGCACATTCAGGGACCTGAAGAAAATTGTAACTAGGCCCCACCTACGAGGTCATACGCTGTTTATCTTTATATGAGATCACCATGTCGCGCGAATATGGTTGTGATGCATGTGCCCATTGTACCCTTATCATACGGGTAGTCATGATGGGTATAATGGGGTTCGTATATTTTACAGCAGTGTCACTTTGATGGCATGTGCTTGTCTCTCACTCAATAATAATAAGAAGAAGAAGAAGGAGAAGGAGAAGAAGAAGAAGAAGAAGAAGAAGAAGAAGAAGAAGAAGAAGAAGAAGAAGAAGAAGAACAGCAACAACAATAACAACAACAACAACAACAACAACAACAACAAAAACAACAGCAATAACAACAACAGCAACAAGAAAATCACTAACATGAAAAAGCAAAACGGATCAGACTGCAAAACCGAACAGGCAGAAACAAATCTTCGAAGTTGAAATGCTGATGTAGTAAAAGCAGCAACCCATTTGTACCTAGAATACCACGGAAATTGAATGGAACTGGCGTGATCCATACTTTTAACTCACAATAAATTTGTTGATTCCCCTAAATCGTTTGTCCACTCACTCATATATATGTATGTATGTATGTATAAATATGTATTTAATACATATATACATATGTACATACACACACACACACACACATATATATATATATATGCATACATCATACATACATATATATATATATATATATATATATATATATATATATACATACAAGTATATATTGTGGGAAAACAAGAAAAGGAAAATGGAGAATAAATGGATGTAATTACTAATTTATTTGTGTTACAAAAACGGTGACATTTTAAAAACAAAACAGTATAAACAGATTGATTGTAAGCTGAAAGCTCAAGTAAAGATAGATTAACATAAACGCAAGAAAAACGAACCGACATATATGTTTCAGTCCCGTCATCTAGGTCATGAGAATTTCGAACCATTTTGTTTAATGCCAAGAAAGGTGCCACATCCTAACTATAATGCGGTAGGATTCCGTCAAGGTTCATATGGAGCTAATGCATCTTAGGTAACGATTTTATTTTGATTAACCGATTAACTATGTTCATTAGCTCCGTACAAACTCTGACGAAGTCCTACCAAAATATAGTTATAATGTGGCAAGTCCCTTGGCATTAAACAAGAAGCTAGGAAATTCCCATCAACTAGATGGTAGGACAGAAATATGTATTTAGGTTCTTTCTTTCTTTTTTACCTTCATCTATTTTCTTTGATCTTTTACCTTCCAATCAATTAAGTTATTTGTACTGTTTTTTTCTAATGAGACCTTTTTGTAACATGCAAATAAATTAGTAATTACATCTATTTATTCTCCATTTTCTTCTTGTTTTCCCTCAATATTGATAATTTCAATAATCCTTAGAATATACGAATGACTTTTGCAATTTAGGATACGGATTGAAAGCAGTGGATTACCTTGGATTATATAATTCCCTAATGAGGATATGATTTCCTCGAATTAACTATATATATATATGTATATATATATATAT
>NC_068989.1:25828707-25834364 GCF_001194135.2 Octopus bimaculoides | reverse complement strand
TATATATATATATATATATATATATATATATGTATGTATGTATATATAGGTGTGTGGGTGTGCGTGTATCTGCTTGCGTGTGTTTGTGTGCGTATATTGCGCGCGCAATAAGAGTTAGCAGTCATCTTGATGAGACAACGCGCTGAGTGACATTTGTGTGTTTACTTTGCAAGTTGTGATTTTCCTTTTTTGTGTGATCATGTATATGCTGTAGACTGCGATTTTTCTCATGGGCTCGAAGTTTGGATAAACAACCAATGTGAAATCTTGCGTTAAGCTTCGGGTGTCTGCTACAGAGAAGTTCAACCTCCTTCGTTAAGCACAGGGCAACGAGAGGCATTGGCGCTTCAAAATGCACGACAGGGCAGCAGTTGAATCAAGAGGATGCTTATGGATTTTCGATATCCTCGGCATTGTGCATCGGGAATTCGTCCCCCTGGGCCAGACCTTCAATCGGAAGCTCTACTGTGATGTTTTGGGACGTTTGAGGTAGGATATGCGGCGAAAGTGACCGCATGTGTGGAGTGCGAATAACTGTATTCTTCATCCAATACACCCTGTCACCCAGCTCTACTCCCTTGTACTTTTCTCGCACAAAAAGAATGGTATCGCTTCACCAACCACCAGATTTCTCAACTGCAGACTTCCATCTTTTACTTCAGGATATACATGTAGGTCAAAGGTCGCCGTTTTAACACAGTTATTGGATTTGTGTGAGAATCCGAATAGGACCTCGACTTGTTGATGTTAAATGATTTCGAGGCCGGTTTCCAAAAGCGACTGGAATGTATGGAACGATGTATTGCTGAGCAAGCTGACTTTTTCGAAGGATGTGAAGTCAAAACTTAAATAAGCTATTTTTTATTAAACATAACTATATACATATTCATATATACACATTTATGTGAATAAACAAATAAGACGGCTTGGATTTTATGCACAAAATATATTTACATGTATACATGTAAATAAAGACTGAAAATTTTCAGACGATGAATATATATTACCAAACTAAACTTACGTAGAGTTAAAAGTACATCTGGTGTCCTATCGTGGTTGTTTTAAAGGATATTTCAAATTTGGTTAGGCATTTACCAACATTCTTTCGTGGGAGATAGAACGTGTGAGCGTCTGAGTTTAGATTATGCATCCTTCCTAATGTCAGTAGTTTCCTGGTTTTTTATGCCCATATGTTGGATGCCCTCAAATTTCAGTTGTTGCCATGAAAGCTATACTGAACGACTGGAACCACCAGGAAGTTTATAACTTCAGTTCTATTCAAGGCGTTCAGGTCATTATTCAATACCATTCTAACACGCTTTTAGTATTCATTCCTGATGGTCTCTTTCATTGAACTTTGTTGATATTCATAAAAAATCTTCTTGACCATACGTGGACTGATTAATAAGTATCCGGACTGCTGCCATAGTAACGAAGCTAAAGCATACAGAGTGAAGCCGCTTGGCACAGACTGACCTTCAACTCTGCAGTGCATGAGCAATAGGTTTTAACGTTCTAGCTCACTCCCGCTGTTTGCAGCAGTTTGTATATAGCGTGTAATCGTAACATTAAAGATAGTGAAAGTTGAACTGAGAATCTGCATCAAATTTGGTCAAAAGCTTGGAGATATGACCTCAGTGCCCTACGTAAAGTTTTCAAAAGGTGTTCATCCTTCACGACACAATAAAGGAGACCTTGTGCAAGCCCGTGTGTCTTTTTGGTCAGCTGAAAACCGTTTTGGCATAAACTTGGCAGACACGCGTCTCACACCCAAATCTCCATTGTAATGGACTGAACTGAATCATAACTAATCTGTGCATCCTTTGATAACTCACGGATGATGATTCAACGATTTCCCTACACTGTTGTACGCACATCTGCGATATTTTTCTCAGGTCTGCTAGTTGGGGGTCTCCCAGAATGTTCGTCAATATCTATATTTTTTCGGCCATCTTGGAAACGTCTGAAACACTCGTACACTTGTGTGCGGCTCACACAACCACTCCATACACTTTCTGCAATTTTGCATAGGTCTCTGAGTAGAAATCATCATCACAACTTTCTCTGTCATGGTCGATGCGACGATCAGTCGCTACTCACATTCCTTCCAAGCACTGCTATAAACAGTGGAAGTGAGCTAAAACGGTAAGAGTTATTGCGCATGCACAGCAGCGTAAAGATCGATCTGTGCCAAGCGGCTGCAGTTTTCCTGTTTTAGCTCCGTTACTGTGGCATCATAGTTACATCTAACCATGTAAAATGAAATTATCAATTGATATTTATAAAGTTCGCTAAATGCCTTTTTGTTCTATGTTTTGATGATAGTATAAGTGCTGTCGATAAGATTACAGTATTTTATGATATAATGCAATGATTTAACCTACAATTACTCAGTACATCACGGTAGATCTCATCATTATATATTGTAAGATTGTCAATGTTATACGATTTTTGGCATAAGTGTACTTTTATTTGGCGACAATACATAAAATTATTTTACCATGCTTTGATAGATAGTTTTAAGCCGGACGGTAAATATTTTTTGCATTAGAATTAGACACGGATGTTAGTTTTGGTAATTATAGAAGTGTCATTTACAATGTACTTTCTTTGTTATATATGAATTCGCTATGCAAATAATCCTTTCTACTGGAAGCACAAGGCCTCAAATTTGGGGGAAGAGATTAAGTCGATTACCTCGACCCCAGTGCATGACTGGTACTTATTTAATCAACCCCGAAATGATGAAAGGCAAAGTTTACCTCGACGGAATTTGAACTTAGAACGTAAAAGCAGACGAAATACCGCTAACCATTTTGCCCGGTGTGCTAACAATTCTACCAGCTCGCTGCCTTTAGCAATGCAAATAATGCGTACTAATTCCACGATATATAGAACGTGTGTATATGTGTCCTTTTGATGTTAGTTGGTTGAAATTTAAGCAAAATATACCGCATTCTTTACGTTATAATAGCGTGAAAAAAAGAATGTAATCGCCTGGACGTCATATGTTCGAAGTGGGCCATTCTCTACATATTTTATGTGTATTGAGATAGCTAAAAGGAAAACAAAATATTAATATCTCCCTTCCGTTTACGAAAAATGTCACGGACAGGTGACATGCAATCATGGCCTGTGTGGTGAAACCATCTATTCATATATCCATCACAGCAAACTGTTACCTTGAAAACGATTTTGACAATAAAACGAAATATTTTCATGAAACAATATTCTAAATGCACTTTATTGTCTGAAATTTCTGATTTATAACCAATTACATTGCTTGTATTTTACAGAGACGGAATAGTTTATTTGAGGAAAATGTAATTGGGGACATTGTGGTATACAGTTCTCATTTATATAAGTTTTTCAGAGTCAAGTCGGCATTGTCTAAAGACGGACCAGAGAAACAAAAGTGCAATTAATAAACGTTTGGTAAATGTAATAGAGAATAACAGTCTTCTGAGATTTCCACTAAACTAACATGTGCCATGCTGTTATGGAATTTGACACAAGTTACATCAGACAATGAAAAGTTATCCATGTGTAACTGGAACGTTTTATATGACGTAAAGATCTAATATATTCGATAAACATAATTATATGCATATATAACTATGTCAACAAGTAATGAGATAATGCATGCAATGCGTTATATTTGAAGCCATCATATATTTCATATCAAAGTACATCAGCATGTAGACAAATATGCAATATTCAAATTAAGTATTCTTTCTTATCATTGCTCATAATTTCTAAATATGACAATTTTTGAAATAAAATGTTTATTGCACTTGCTCCTCTGACACATAATAATATATTCGCATAAAGTATATGACTCGATTCCTTCCTGAGTCCGTTTAATTTGTTTTACTTTTTCCTTTTTAATTTGAGATTAGAAGCCACTATTTATAAAAATAAAAGGCAAAACAATAATTTCTTATCTGCTCATATTCATATTTCCTGGAAAGATATTAAGATCTCCATCTTTTTAGAAATGATTTCATTTGTATTTTCATATATCACTTTAAAGATCTCTACACTCTCCTTTCATCACGATTACGATTGATTAATAATCGGAGTCCTCCTGTGAACATTAGAATAATATTCTAAATAATTTTTACATCACATTGGTGAACGCACCTGTACACTATTGTGGCTTTATATAATTGAAAGCACCGTCCATGTCATAGTAGAATTAACCTTTTTCGGGGCAGATAAAAATTCACATACTCGTGCCGTGTGTAAACAATTTTCAGACAATCTCTCTTCCATTACTTCAAATGAAAATCAACAAATGCGCAGTTTTGCAGCGTTAGTGGTTTCGATAGATGCATCTTGGGATGTCCTTGAGGAGATCGCTCGTTTGTCATGCAGTAGGCTAATAGATTATTGGTTTCAATCAAGCGATAATCTCAAGGAGTAAGCCCAGCATGGAGAGCAGCAAAAAAAAAAAAATCAACAGGACGACCAACAGTCAGTATCTATAGTGGTACATTTAATTTGGTATTTTTCCCTTTTCAAATCACTTAAAACATATCCATTTTCATGCAAGGACGTTTTATGCATTGTGAGAAATATTGCCATTACCGTGCATCGAATTTGAAATCAATATATCAATACTATAGAAATGTCATGGTCATCAGCAACGGAAATGAAGTTTTTAAGAGTGCAATAAAAAATGAAACGTTAATACTGGGTATTATTATCTCAGCATTTCAACAAAAATGTAGAAATGTGGAAATCGATTGAGTCAATACTATAATTTGATAGTTGATCAATCACAGTCATTAAGGTAAATCAGGCAAATTTTAGAAATTGTAAGATTTAACTTCTCAGTGACAAACAAAAACAAACAAATCTAACAACGTGTTCATTTATTTGTACATCGACATGAGCTATGTACATATGAATTGAACAAGTAATATCAGAAGCAAACATGTTGAGATAATCTGAATAAAAATATGATTACTAAAGTTCTGTAGATTAAAAGGTTTTTCCGATGGCATTATGATATAACTTAATATTATATTTCTCAAATATTTAGAAATTTTTAACAGTTTCGCTACAGAATCTAGTTTTTGTATTTGCATATTCAAATAACATGAACCTGTTATATTCTTCCAAACACTTAAATGAGTACATGTAAAATACATTACAGATACAAAATTAAGCGACGTGACATTAAGCAATTATGAGAATAAGATTTTTTTAATGTTGTAATGTTTAGAAAATCTATAAAAGGGAACATTAAATTATATCACATGTTGTAAATGCACTTATGTTGCATTCCTGATGACACATTAATATCTGAATATCATCAGTGAACGATCAATTGGACACGATCATTCAAAAACACAAAGCATGATTGTATTTTTCATTTTTAGATATGGAAACATTCTGAAATTTGCCAGCGGTTTTCATATGTGAACTAAGTATCATACGTGTATCGTAAAATAATGACTAGTTTGCATATAGTGCTTTTATGAAAAGAAATGACATTTAATATTTTTGAGCACAATAGATGTGAGTTCCAACAATTTTAACCACATACTATGCTGAATGCTAAGTAGAATACACACAGACCAGAGCACACACATATACATATACATATAAACAAACACACACATACACATACATACACATACACATATATG
>NC_068989.1:25826860-25828408 GCF_001194135.2 Octopus bimaculoides | reverse complement strand
TATATATATATATATATATATATATGTATGTATGTATGTATGCATGTATGTATGTATATATATATTCGGATTAATATGATTAATTTATAGATCAACATACTCCATAGATATGTAATAGAAGGAATCCGTTTCTGGCAGGACAAATATCCATAAGAATTACCAGAACGGTTCAACAGAGACTTCATAATCGAATCCATTAAATTCATCCTCCAAAACAACCATTTCATGTTTGACACCATTGTTTATCGCCAAAAATCTGAAATTGAAATGGAAACCTGGGCAGCTCCAACTATTGCCAATCTAACAATAGGCTGTTTAGAAATAATACTATATCAAGTGTCATTTTTAAAATTTGGAAATACTCCCAATACATAAAAGAGAATTGGAAAAGATTTTTGGACGACTGCTTCATCCTCTCGAATGAAAACACAGATAAGCTCCTAGAGTTAAAAAGACATCTCAATAACATTAACACCAAAATACAATTGACAATAGAACACAACCACGAGCAACTCCCATTCCTAGACATACTGATTTTAAAAATAAACAAAAAAATAGAAACATACATTTTTTTACAAGATCACAGACACTAAACAATATCTATTATTTAACTTGTCACCCAAGATATATGGCAACAAATATCCCTTTCAAACTTGGGAGAATTATTCGCACCCTAGTATCCGAAAAACTACCAGAGAACTAAGATTGCAAGCGCTTAAAAATGTACTCCAGGAGAAGCACTACCCAACTAAACTCATAAAGGAAGGAATTAAACGTGCAAAATCCATTAATAATAAAACACTAAGAAAATCCAAACACAGCAACACATCTACCCTCAAAGCACTAATTTATATCACCACAAAAACCCCAGAAACAAAGAAGCATTCAATATCATCGTTCTAAATCTTCCAATATTCCTTAGAGACCCCAAACTTAAGGAGATTTTACAAGACCATAAATTCATGGACAAGGGTCGTAAAGTGTAGTCGCCCTAATTGCGGAGCATGTCCCATTCTAATGAAAGGATCGGAATATACTTTCAGACAAGGAAAATATTCAAAATCAAATCTAATTTCACTTGCGCCTCCGAAAACCTCATTTACTCTATTGTCGATATGTTCAACAACAAATTGTTCTTGGTGGTACACCAACAACGCCACGGTGGTGAAATAAGTTTTTACTTGTTTCAGTTATTTGACTGCGGCTATACTGGACACCACCTTTAGTCGAACAAATCTACGCCAGTACTTCTTCTTTGTAATCCTAGTACTTATTCTATCGGTGTATTATGCCGAACCGCTAAGTTATGTGGACGTAAAGACACAAACATCGGTTGTCAATCGATGGTGGTAGAACAATCAAAGATACACAAATACATACACACGCACACACACACACACACATATATATATATATACGACGGGCTTCTTTCCGTATGCGTCTACCCACGCACGCACACATGCACTGACCTTGGGTTGTAATATAAATGATACACACACACACACACACACACACACATATATATATATATATATATATATATATATA
>NC_068989.1:25824845-25826555 GCF_001194135.2 Octopus bimaculoides | reverse complement strand
GGACACACACACACACACACACACACACATACACACACACACACACACACACACACACACACACGATGGGCTTCTTTCAGTTTCCGTCTATCAAATCCACTCACAAGACTTTGGTCGGCCCGAGGCTATAGCAGAAGACCCGGAACTATGTGGTTGGTAGGCAAGCTACTTACCACACAGCCTATTTAACTTGTTTAACTTAATTTCATTCTGGACCTAATTTCAGTCAGCATGGGTCTACTTCCATTTATTTGTGACCTCCTATTAGATTTACTCATTTCAGAACCACCACTACCCTATTCCACCTTCCATCCGCGTATAACAAAATTTAACACTTTAATATTAACTTTACAACTCTCTAGACTGTATTTGCTTTTACTTTGTATTGTAGTTTACGCTTTCCTATGAAATATTATTATTCTTAGGCGTATCAAAGCATGCGTGGAAGCGCAATTGTGGTAGCCCCTATATGTAGCAAGGATTGATGTAGCGACAATGTAAGTCATAATAATAATAATAATAATATAACAATATATATTAAGTATGATTAAGTGAACTGTAGTATGAACCTGCATCTCCAGGTAATTAAAGTAATTAAGGTAATTAAATTGCAAGTAATTAAATTGCCATCATTTAATCAATTTGGAGATTTGTACATATACTTATCTATAGGACCACTGGGATGATTCTATTTAGGAAACCAATTACTATTTGTTTGTCTAGGAAGCCCACTGCTTGGGTACTGTGGTTGTTAGTGCAGAGGTCTCGTAATTCGTTAAATCTAGGTCACTGCACTAGCCATTACCTCCCGTGAACTGTAGTCTCCCCTTGAGAGTAGCTTCACCTTTATCCCTCTCCCTAGTCCCTTGTCCAAATTCCCTCACCCCACAAACTGCCAATTATCCTCTCTAGGTTTAATGACACCGCGGGCGCTGTCCTTTCCTTCACATGGTGCTTGTTTACATGTCTGTTTTTATTTACGTCCTAAGCGGTTACAACATATACTACTTCTCTATACTCTTATTTTTTTATGGTCTTAATAGTTTGCCCTTTGATTTTAAGTTTAACGGACCAATTATATCGGAAGCTGGACTTTGGTCAATCCCATTACGGGTAATAGGTGGTTGGTTTTTATAACATATCGGTAAGTAAATAATTGTAATTAATTGATGGGCATTCTATTAGGATAAACTATTCATTAGTACTATCAACATAATCTTAAGAAACATGATTAATTCAAAACGTTATGACACTATCACTCCCTCTTTTTCTATACCTATTGGCGTATCCCGTTATGGTACAATTTTTATTTTACTTTTCTATTACATATACACCCTGTTATACCCATAGAAAAATTAACCAACCAATTAATATTTTAAGTTTTGTCATTTACTCAAAATCCTGAAGCGTCACATACGCAAAATGGCATGATTTAAATATATTAAGTGTATTCTTCTTCTTCTCGATGGTCTTCTTCTCTTTTCTTTTATTTATTTTTCTTCACTCTGATGAAGTTCCATGTTCCAGATCGGATGTGTTACCAAATATGTTGAATATTATTTTCATAATTTTCAGTGGCAATACTGTGGAATATTGGAAGCAGAAACAGATTTTAGATGGGATAAAATCTATTTGTATTAAAAAGTAATAATCGATGTTAGTGAATTATTGTCGATCAATATTTCACCAATTACTGTTCACTTTATATAT
>NC_068989.1:25822528-25824835 GCF_001194135.2 Octopus bimaculoides | reverse complement strand
ATATATATGTGAAAGAGTTGGCATGTGAAAGCACGTGGTTGTATGTATAAAAGACAAAATACAACGGAAAAACTACAGAAGGCTTGTGTTATATGGTTAAAGAATATATTTAAATCGTTATGTTAGAAAAATGTTATAAAACATTGTGTATAGTAATATTGTTTCTGGAGAAATAACCGGTTTAGTATTTTGTTTTCAATTTTTTTCAAATTTCTTTTACCTATATTGCGTCATCTCTTCGCTATGTTATGAAATATGGAGCTCCATACCGGGGAAGGTAATCAGGGTATAAGTGAGATAATCATAAAATGTTGGGAGTGACTAGGTTTTTATTAATTTAACATGATTTGGTTTACAAAGAATAGAATGTTGCAAGTGGTTCGGTTTTGATTTATATTATTTTTCAATGAGGTAAATTTCCTTATTTAAAAATATTAGAAATTGTTAAGCTTTGGCTTATATTTTTCAATGAAGTAGGTTTCCTTATATAATCTAACTTGTGTTGGTGTTCCAATGACACATCGATAAAATAGAAAGATTACAAATTGTGGTAGCAGTTGCTTTGTGCATTTCTCAATATGTTCACAAAAGGGTATCATTCTCTATTCTGGCAATGCAATCTGCGTCTAGGTGATGATCTTGTGGATCCTATGTAGTTTTGGTGGCAGCCCGAGTATCTAATAACGTAAATCAGGTTTTCTGAAGCACAAAAAAAGTCAGATTTGATTTTGAATTTTTGTCTCTCTTTGAAAAGAAATTCTGACCCTTCTAGGAGTTTTAGGCACGTTGCGCAATTTGGTCGACCACATTTGTTTTCACATATGCGCGCGTCATTTTGGAAAATAATTTTGGTTTTGTGAAGATCTTTTTTTGTGATTTCGGTTTGTGGCTTTTAATGATCTTATGTGTGTGTAAAATTTCCTTTAATTTGGGGTCTTTATGTAGTATTGGTAAATTTTGTGTGATGATGTTAAAGGCTTCATTGTGGAGTTGTATGAGGATATGTACGGCAGTATTTTCGGGGAAGGTGTGTTGCTGTGTTGAACTTTTCTTAAGGTATCTATGTCGATTTGTGTTGCATATCTAATTCCATCCTCTATGCGTTGAACTGGGTAGTGTCAGTCAATTACGGTGTTTTTGAGTTCTTGGACTCTAAAGCTTTTGATATTTTTTCTGACACTATTGTGAATATCCTTCTTGCAGGGTTGAAGGAGTTGTTTTATTTTGGTGTGACTTGGGTCGCATGAATTAAATAGTAGACATTGTTTGGCGTCTGTGGTTTTGTAAAATATTTCCGTTTCTATTTTTAGGTTTATTTTTTTAATTAGCATATCCAAGAATGGGAGCTCCTTTTGGTTGTACTCCTTTGTGAACTGTATGTTTGGGTAGACGCTGTCCAATAGTCTTTTGAATTTCAGGAGTTTGTTTTGATTCCTGAGTATGAAACTGTCATCTAGGAATATTTTCCAATTTTCTTTTATGTATTGGGAAAGGGGGGTTCCAAAGGTAGATACAGATTTCCGGTATATTATTATTTCCAGAGAGCCCATTGTTAGGTTTGCAATGACTGGGGCTGCCCTAGTCCCCATGTCGGTTCCGGACTTGTCGATAAAACGTCTTGTCAAACATGACGTGGTTCTTTCTTAGAAGGAATTCAACCGATTCAATTATGAATTCTTTGTTGATCCTCTCTGGAATTTCTCCCGGTGATTGGTCCAGCCAGAACTGAATTGCCTCTAGCCCATAATTACGAGGTATACTGGTATATAAATTAATCACATCAAATGAAACAATGATTGTTTCTTCATTGACATTTTTTTTAGGTGATTTAACATATCCAACTCATCTCTAATATGGCTATTGATGTGTTTAATAGATATACATACAAAATAATACAATCATATCTCTCTCTCTCTCTCTCTCTCTCTCACTCTCTCTCTCTCTCTCTCTCTCTCTCTCTCTCTCATTATATATATATAATATGCTGTTGTTCTTTTACTTGTTTCAGTTATCTGACTGTGGCCAGTCTACAGCACCGTCATTAGTTGAACAAATTGTCCGAAGGACTTATTCATTGTAAGCCTACTACTTATTCTATCGCTATTTCACATGGACGTAAACACACCAACATCCGTTATCACGCGATGGTGTGTGAGAAACACAGATACAAAATGCATACATATATATATATACAGATATATAATTATACATACATACATATATATATACATGCATACATACATACATATATATACACACACACACACACACACACACACACACATATATATATATATATATATATAT
>NC_068989.1:25818613-25822421 GCF_001194135.2 Octopus bimaculoides | reverse complement strand
ATATATAAAGGGCATTAACTGTGTAGTAATGCCTCACGATTCGAGGGACTAAATAAGTAAAAAAACTACCAAAGAATAAGCAACATAAATTACTGAAGGCGAGGGAATGCAGCTTTCAAAATTTATCTCTTAAAAACATGTAACTCAACGGTAGACCCACAGTTAATGCCCTTTATATATAATTATTTATATTTATGAAGAAATTATGAATTTTTTCATTACGAAATTTTTCGTTATTTTTTCATTATGAGGTTTTTTTCACGCTGACTACTTGATAAATTCTTATAAAGAATTTATCCTATATTATATTATATATATTAAGGACCCCCTTCGGTCATGACTGACTATAGGATTGCAACTAGAAAGTTACCCTCCTAGGCACAATTCCGGGCAAGTTTGTTTATTGAAGACCAGCAGTCTCTCATGAATACGGTCTTCCCTCTCCACGCCAAAAGTGTTATCCAAGGGAACCGCAAGGGCCGATACATTTTGGTACCTGTGACGTCGGAACTCATTTCTACAGCTGAGTGAACTGGAGCAACGTGAAAGTAAGTGTCTTGTTCAATAACACAACACACAGCCTTCTCCGGGATTCGAACTCACAACCTCGCTATCGTAAGCTCGGTGCTCTAACCACTGAGCCATGTGCCTTCACACACACTCACACACACACACACACACACACACATATATGTATATATATAACGGATAATAAAATGAATGGTATACACCTGGTAGCTTGCTAGTAAAGCAAGGTCTCTTTCACTGTAATCGTTATGTATATGGTAAATGAAAGACGGAAGATGGAATATACGAGAATGTTTTATTAATCACGTGGTTCCTATGCGAAATTTTACACACACATAGAATTATTAAAGGCCACAAACAACTGAAATCACTAAACAAAATCCTCACAAATGCAAAATTACTTTCCAAAAGTGAAAACAAATGTGGTCGACCAAATTGCGCAACGTGCCTAAACTTCTAGAAGGGTCAGAATTTCTTTTCAAAGAGAGACAAAAAATCAAAATCAAATCTGACTTTTCTTGTGCTTCAGAAAACCTGATTTACGTTATTAGATACTCGGGCTGCCACCAAAACTGCATAGGATCCACAGGATTATATATTTAGCATCGATCCCTCATGGATGGGAACTTAATATCTTTTTCAGGGCCATCCGATGGTGCAGATGTTTCTCGTGGGTTGATAAATAAATACAACACGTTAAAATAACAGTTCCGCGATGTAAAGAAAACCAGCCAGACGGAGGGAATATCTTCATTTATATAGAAGATAAAATTAAAATCACAGATGGCAAAAAGAGAAACGAACACGCAATCCAGTGAGTAAAAGTATTAAAAATAACCGTTAACAAATATGGATGTATAAACACCCTTGGGCAAGCTGCATGGCGAGAGCACACTCGCTCATACAAGCATTCGCAAAAATGTTAGCATACGCACACGTGAGGTTTGCTGCACTCCTGATCACAAAGCGAGTTAACAGTCTACTTGATGTTTTTAAGAATGAGTAGCTTAAAAGTAAACTTAAATCATTCATATCTTAAAGTAAATTAAATTATGCTAACGATTATTCATAATTGATTCCCATTGCATTGTGCCAAAGTACATTTATATGCATGTAGGCATCTCGAGAGTAGTTCAGAAATTCTATTAATGACCTTCTCATTAGTCCAGAGAAAAGACAGGGATTCCTCGGAGAATAGATGGCATCTCCTGGAAATGATATTGTATGGTTTCGCGTACCTTACTACGGAACAAGTTATGGATGTACTTTATTTTATCCTCCTTTAGTCGCCATACAAAATCTGCCAAATATTATTGATTGTCTTAAAGCTGGCAACATGGTTACGATTACGATTCTTAAATAAATCAGCCGTCTGCCCAATGTAAAGCTACGGCCGTCTCTTTGGGTGCACGGTGCATTTATATACAAGACTTGTATTCATACAGATTCATCAAAGGAGATTTAGATTTTTCTCTGCATGAGCATTTATCGAATTTATTTGTATATAAGGCAGTTCTGACTCCATTCACCGGCGTTGTTACCGTGTTAGGTGTATCATAAGTATTTCTACTACTACAAATTAGTCCAACTGGTGCTAATCATTGCGGTTTACATCACCTTGTTTTGGTATTTAGATGCAAATGTTTGCTAGATCCAGTAGGATGAGTTATTAAACCTTTGCTGCATTTTGCTATTGTTTATGCGATGCATAAGCTGCTGTAAATTAGCAGAGTTGGCGTAGCATAACTTCATGGTCTGCGAATTACAATTAGCATGATACACATAAGATTTAGGAAAACACTTGTGCAAAGGAGCAAAGATTTTCCAATGATCTTGGTTGTAACATGCGAACTGAAAATCGTGTTGAATCAGGGAACATCCTGATTCCTATATCTCTTGTTATGCTTATTCGAAAGAGTGTGCTGTACAGAATTGGAACGAGCAGTTGAATTATTATGTCGCGTGTGTCTATAAGTTTTCGTTGGTAGTTAATTGATATGACCAATTCTTCCGGGCCTGTATTCTCTTATCTGAGTGAGTTCTCAAACCGTGACTTTGTGGTAGGATACAATATGTATCACAGTTGGAGGAATTACCAGTGATGTGTATGCCTGCTCCTTGTATACGTTGAACTTTTCCACGGTACCCAGCCTTAGTTAGAAAAGCATTATAAGTTGCCTGCGATTGGAAAATTTTATTATTCGCTGATAATCTAGAAATTCTTCTAGAAATATTTTTAACTAGTCCCCGTTTAATCGAGGTGGGGTGGTTGGATGCTCCGTTGATGTGCAGAGAAGACCCTTCATCAGTGGTCGGTTGTCTATTTCGAGCATTCAACGATAATATAAGTCTTCAAAGGCAGTTTTTCCCATGAATTCTAAAATAAAATTTAGGATTTATGGAGGGCCAAATTTGGGAACAAAAACATGACAGTGGAGACATAAAAGGAAGCCGAACAAAACAAACACAGAGTGTCGTTATACCAGAACCAGAGGAAAAAAGTGAACGCTGGGAGTGACTTTTTATTTAAATAGAAAGATAGAAGAAAGAGAAAAAAGACGTTCGCTCTTTTGAGTAGTAGTTATTTGACCTGTTTTCCATTTTTCCGGTTGGTTATGTATTTCATGTAATTTGAACTGTTGGTAACATCCTGTACAAACATGTATATGTATATATGTGTACAGGACGTTTTTCTTTTTTCATATATACCTAACTGTACCGAGGGTCTCAGACAATTTCCAATATATGGAATAGTGGTGCAACAGTGCAATATTTACTGGAAATAGCAATCGATAATATAAAACGCTATAGAAAATCTGCAGTGTGTATATACTGGCAAAGATGTTTGCGAGCGGCGAACATAAAGAATTTCGTCTTGCCTGTGGAAAGAACAGTAGATAAATGTTCAACCCACATGTGAATAATCTAGGACCTATGTTTTTAAATATTCAAACTAAGTTTCTTAACGTGGATTTGATCAATTGTTTTCAGCTAGATTTACCAGACAAAATATTAAAGGTTGCAACATCAGTGCCAGTATACTTGCCTGAACGCCTAAGACGTTAACAGAACGAGAACAGAGAAAAAGTTTAGCTTATACTGCTTTGTTTTACTGGATAGGAATACTTCTGTATTGCATATATTTATATATATATAATATATCACTCCCAGGACTTATACATACATACATACATACATACATACATACATACATACATACATACACACTCACACACACACACACACATAAACACACACACACACACACATATATATATAT
>NC_068989.1:25813542-25817541 GCF_001194135.2 Octopus bimaculoides | reverse complement strand
TAGACATTAACAAATTTATTAGAATATTTAGCTGAAGATCAGAATAGAGTATTATGTACTCTTAACTGTGAAACAATTGTACTAAATTAACTAAAGGCAAGTGTTTTTTACTCTTCTCTATTGTTTTTTGTTCTGTGTGTATCAAAAATATCGCTATCAATCTGGAGTAATAATTTGTAGTTTTGAAATCAGTAGTTCTTTGACTGCTATTTCTGAATTCTCAGTATGTTGGAGAAGCAGGTTACTGTCAATCCCTATATATTTATGATTATAAATTTTTACCGAAGAAGGTTTTTTTCATACTGAGCTACCCGGCAGAATTGTTAATTTTATTACTAATTGATGATTCCCTGCCCTGCATATCTATATTTATATATATATGTATATATATATTCTTCTATTCTTCTATTCCTTTATAAGTTTCAGCCGTTTTGCTACACTTTTATCATCCAGACCCTCCTCAGATACGTGGAATTTGGTGAATAAGATAATGAACAAGATAGTGAATAAGATACCTCATTTGCACCTCCTGCGAAGTAGGTTCATTTGGGACTCGCGGCAGTAAGAGATCCACTTACTTTTTTTTTTTAAGCACCTACATCCACTTGTTGTGCGGCCCTCGACGTATTTCTATGGTATTAATTTCCGCGGTGATAAAGAATAAGTACACGACTCGTTTTCGGTGAAACACAATCCCTAACCCAAACCATAAACCCTAACCCTATCCCTAACCTCTAACGACTAACCCTAAACACCGGGTGTGCGTATTCTTGTCTTTCGCCATAATTTCATAATACGACAAATAAATTTTCATACTAAATTAAACAAATTTAGAAGAACAGCAAAAGATTCTGTGTAAAGTGGGCAAGTAATATTTCATGCAACAATCATCATTCTTTTAAAAAAAGTGCTAGATTTTGTGATGATAATTGGTTGTCTCAAATTACTTAGAACTAGTGGAAAATTTGCCACAAGAGATATCAGAAATAATGTAAACATAGCTTTGACGCTAACACTAAATTCCCGTGTACAATGCCGGATTTACACGGCATTGTAAATCCGGCATTGTTTTTAGGTGTGCTTAAGAATAGCGACCCGTTGACCGAGGGCCAGTGACCCATCTTCCTCCTCACCCACCAAAATTTTTAGGATGAATTTCTTGAGCATGCATGCCTTTATAACCACATAAGGAGCCTCGTAACGTAAGTAGCATAGAGCCTCATTTGTCCTAAATCCGGCACTGACCGTGTATCTCTAAATTTTGAGTCAACATAGATGAATACATTCAACACAGAAACATCAGTGTGTTAAAAAAAAAATTCTACAGTTTAGAAACTACCGCTGAGCAGCAAGTCATTGTCAACATGTTTAAGAGAAAATTAAACTGCTAAAATATTTAAGTTATCGTATGGTGCTAACTACTAGAATATTAATTCTCTCGAACATGCAACAGCTATCACTCTTAAATAACACCTAGGAGAAATCCACAATACACATGGAAATAAAATTACTAAACGGAAGCAGGCTATATGGAAAACAAAACTTGAAAGGAACATTAAATTTTCCCTCTCAAGAAGACATTGAATCATTCTAGTAAAAAATCGGGAATGAAAAGAAAAAGCCTATAATCATCGGCAGTAAAACAAACCTGATTGACCCAGAATCTTTCACCTTAGCTATAGGCAAACTGTATTATGGAAAGGCACATGTAAGAGACCTAATAGTTTTGTATTGGTATAATAAGCAGGCAATTTACAGAAAATTATTCACCAAGAACACAGAAGGTCAAAATAATGTATCAAATTGATTTCTTATATCACAGAAGAATCATATGGCCAAAAAAGAAAACCAGTGAGTTGGTTTCCTTGTTGGCAGAAAAGTATAGGCTCATTGCTTGCCAAATATTATGTACAAACTGTACACAAGCTGTCTCCCACAATTCATTCAGGATAACCGATGATCAAGGTAGTTGGAAAGAAGGGAATGTGCAAATGTGTCGAGCATATTTCAACACATGTTGAATGAAAGATATCGTTATATTATCTCATTTTAACTTTGGGTATATTTGAAAAAGTCATTCTCATGTGTTCTCACAGCACCAGACTTTTGTATGTGAGTGTGTGTGTATCTCCCTACCCCTTCTCTCCCTCCCTAAATCCCTCCATCCCTCCATCCCACCCTCCATCCATCCATCTACCAACATGCCCACCTACCTGCCTTTCTATCTATCTATCTATCTATCTATCTATCTATCTATCTATCTACCTTTCTATCTATGCACACCTGTGTAAGTTCTACCAATTATAAATGATAAATATAAATAATAGATTGACTCTTTAAGGGAGAGAGATTATGACTCATAAAATAATGAAAGCAATATTTACTAAGCAAGTGAGAACTATTATACAAAGAAATAATTAGATGTAAAACATCATAAAAATTATTAGATTTGGGAATCAAATGTGGAAATATTATCGAGTGACCTGCACAAAACCGCCCGGAGGGCGGTATTTCTGCTAGTGTCATTAATATACCAAATTATTTTTGTAAATAATAGTCATGCAATCATTAGTCAATGAGTTCATGGAAGTATATAATTTGTAATGAATGTAAGGATTTAACTATAGATTTGTACTAGGTATTTTTTCTTAAGAATACTTTTAGTTAATTAACAATCTTTGTATATAATTAAATATTTTTGTCTTTCATTCAGCCTTGAAAACTATCTGAACGTTTCAATATAGACAACAAAACCATAGACCGTTTGAAATGTCGACAAAGGCGACAAAAATTTATGCTGTGAAGTTATTTTTTTATATAAGTATTAATACTTCAAACATTTTACTAGTATTTCATGTTTTTTTATAATCGACTGCTGAACAACTCCACAAATTTTATACTTCCTTTATTTTTCATTTTGCATCGTGAAATAAAGTGCAGTATTGAATTTCAAGTCTGTTGCGCACAATAAATACATAGCCTTCCATGTCACTTCCCGAATGCTATTGTTCAAAGTAGTCCGTTGTTCTTTATTTAACACACGTTTTACAAAATGCTGTCAATATGTCATGCGTTACTTTGAAATGACTGTTCTTTATTTAATCTTTAAGACATCCGTTTTTATATAAGCTAATATTTTCTAACTTCCTTTTATTTGCCTACTAAATTGAGAATATAAATTTCGTCCTTTCTGTTTTATGCAATATGTGGGAAACAATAATATTGAAACACATATAAGAACGCCTGTACTTAGAATGATTCAACATTGTAAAGTATATGCATATTCACTAACGACCGCGATTACAGAAAGAACAATAGAATAATTAACGAAGTAGATCAATATGTAGTTAAGAAATGTTGTTACAACATATAATACAAACGATGATAAATGAATATGCGCACATCCACAGGCATGCACAAAAGCCTTTATATTTCAGGCGCAAAGCCCATTCTCGGAAGGAAACCGTCTAAGAAAAGTCTAGTTACCTCGAATTTTAAATTTCATTTGAAGCTGCTCTGCATTTGGGTTAGCAGCAGTTTAAAAGTTGCTTGGACCAGCAGTTTGAGAGGTGTATGTAACTAAAGATTTTTTTTACTGCTTCCTTCTGGGTATGAAATATGAAGGTTTCATAAACATTTTTGCGTTATTGGAAGCTTTCCTCATTTCCCTCTCCTTTTTTTCACTCCTGTACTACAATGCTTCAAGCTCTTATACTTATTGATATGTATTCTTATAGTCTTTTATTCTCTTACTTGTTTCAGTCATATGACGGCGGCCATGCTGGAGCACCGCCTTAAGTAGAACAAATCGACCCCAGGACATATTCTTTGTAGACCTAGTACTTATCCTACCGGTCTCATTTGCGGTACTGCTAAGCTATGAGGATGCAAACACAGCAAGACACAAATACATACATACATACATACATATATATATATATATATATATATATATATATATACATACATATATATATATACATACATACATACATATAT
>NC_068989.1:25810255-25813182 GCF_001194135.2 Octopus bimaculoides | reverse complement strand
CACCTATATCCACAGGTCATCACATCATCAACCAATCAATCGTTAGATAGATAGATAGATAGATAGATAGATAGATAGATAGATAGATAGATAGATAGATAGATGGATGGATGGATGGATGGATGGATGGATAGAGATTTATCAACAGGCACATTTACTAAATGCACATAGTATAAGATACAATACTTTCAAACATCGTAGTGACTTGAATATCTTATAGATGTTTAGGGTAAGTTTTTTCAAATCTTTTTATGGCACGAGGTTCAACTAAATCTGCCTGTCCATAACTATCTGTTTATGTATCGATCTATAAATATGTATATGTATATATTAGGTCATCTCATAAATGATGCGGTGTTTTCATATTTCTTTTATTCTTTAAAAATTAAGACATATAAAATTCTTTTTTAATGTAAAATATACTCTCCTTCATTTTGAACTATGCACTTCCATCTATCTAGTAGACTTATAAAGCTGCTCTTCCAAAATTCACTTATCCGTGACAAAAAATACTCCTCCATTACTGTTCTAACCTCATCTACAGAATTCATACTTTTTCCGTCCAAATGATTTTGAAGACTGCCGAATAAATGACAATTAGATGGGGCAATGTCCGGTGAATATGTTGAGTTACACATCGATTCCCATTCAAACTGTTCAAACCTTTGGAATGCCATCCTCGCTGTATTTGTCCAAGCATTATCCCGATGGAAGAACACCTTTCGTCTGAAGCCAAAGATGGCCGTTTTTCTTCTAGCGCTGACTTCCTGTCGATCTCCTTTGTTATCGTTTGGTTTGAAAGGTTCAAACTGAACTAAATCTTTCATATCCCACCAAATAAATAACAACACCTTACGTGAGCCTGGTATACCGGGTGTTTCCCCTTTCTCTACTCACTGTCTTCGGCGCTTGACATTTTATAGGGAACCTACTTCTCGTCACCAGTCGGTCCAAAAAGGGTTCATTCGTGAAGCCTGACGGCAAAAAATGATGGTACACTAAGTCGCTGCGCGCGATTAGATACGGAAAATTTGTGAGGAACACAATGACCCAATGTTTTGACTTTTCCGATGCCAAGCATGAGTCGATGAGTTGTTGAATAACCAAATCCAACTTCTCTGCTAGTTCGTCAACATTTACGATGCGATTTCGTTCCACCATGGTTCCCAGGGCGTCCTCGTCGAGCTTTACATTTTTCCAGAATGAGGCTCATCTTCTAGCTTCCGACTCTGAATTTCCGGAATCACCGTTGACATTCGCTAACACTTATTTTCTGATCTACACATACTGCATTAATATTCCTGCACCTTCTGCACGACTGGAGCTAGAAAAATGTTAAGAACTCAATCTAGATTTTGTTGATTTAACAAAGACCTTTGACACAGTGAATAGGTCATCATTATGGGAGGTTTACAGTAACGCTGGCCGCCCATTACATTTCATGAACATGGTAAGGTATTTCACAATGACATGGATACATTTGTTAACATTGGAGGGCTTACAGAATCTTTCAAAGTGGAAAGTGGAATGAAGAAGAGAGATATTCTTTGCATAATCTCTGCAGTGAAGGTGCATATATTCATTATAGGTGTACCGAGAAACTATTTAATTTAGGAAGGCTGTTAGCAAAACAAGGACGTTTACTTGTCTAATAAAAGGTTTATTGTATGCAGATGAGTGGACTCGATAACTCATTTAATCAGAGATATGCAGCACCAAATGCATACACTTAAATTCTATATGGCATCTGGGCTACCAATAATTGTAGATAAAATAGTTGTCATGCTTCAACTATCTTCCAACTCATGTTAAGAAACTGAGATATTTCTTCAAAGCACAAAACTGAATATTGTAGGTGCATTTACATATCTTGGAAGCGTGCTGAATCCTGTTTCTCTTTTAGGTAACAAAATAGAATAGTAAACCGTATTGAGACACAAAATTTACATTGCGCAGGGCTTGTGTGCTTTCATCCCTTCTTTACTCGCATGAGATGTTAGGAAACAAACCAACATATTTGAGCGATTTCTTCAGTCATGTTTGTGTTCTCTACAGAAAATCAATGGGTGCACAAGGTGTCCGATTCTGAAGTATTAGAGCCTGCTGGGATAGATGGCATTAAAACTGAAATTCGTCAACACAAACGTCGCTGGACCGGGCATTTGATAAGGAAACCTCTTCAACGCATACCCGGGAGGCTGTTATATTGCCAAATAAAAGGAGCAAAGAGGCCACATTGCAAACCAAAATTGCGTTTCATTATTTAACGAAATAGTAGTTTCAATATGATGCAATTAAAAGGGGTGAATGATACAATGGAGTATGCAAAATGAAGGAGAAAATCCGAGAAGGTATGCATTGTTTAGAGAAAATAAGCAGAAATATTCATTGAGAGAGAGAGAGGCACTAAAGGGTTTGCTCGTGGCCAATAATCTTACTCTCTTAACTTGTGATAGCTGCAAGTTGGACTAATTAGTCATTAGCGGATGCAGATATATATGCCTTCTACTTACTTTTCCTAATTACACACTGATGAATTTGCTTGCTCTGTTTTCAGTTAGATATGCAGACGTAAATCTGGGTGGACAAGACATATGAAATGTCCAATAATTTCCTGCCGTCTTTACAGCGAAATCAAGCGTTTTCTTCTCATCTGTGTGAAAACATTTGGAAATCTCTTGGTGGACTGCAGTCATTTTAGGTCGCACAACTAGTGTGACCTAAAATGTTAAACAGCAAATATTGAGGTCCATATTACCTGCAAGGTGTTGTGTTGTTGGTTTAACTAGTTTTTGTACCTATCTGTAATGTGCTCTTTCAGTGGTGGTGTGGAGAAAAGTCATACTCGATTAAAGAGTCGACAGCCAATCATATATATATATATATATATACAGAGAGAAAGAGAGAGAGAGAGAGAGAGAGAGAGA
>NC_068989.1:25808561-25810245 GCF_001194135.2 Octopus bimaculoides | reverse complement strand
GGGAGGGAGAGAGAGAGCGCGAGAGAGAGCGAGATATGGATAGATAGATTTTATTTTTGAATTTATTACGTCCCGAAAAGCAATCTGCAATAACAATGAATGGATTATTCTCAGTTTTCTATAAGTCTAACGCACAAATTGTCTGTAGGCACGTGACAAGCGGATACATCTCATTGACAGGCCTCAATAAGGCAATAACGAGCCAAGAATCATGTAAGTCGCTGCTGAATCAACGCTTTTCTTCACCCGATTGTTTTAACACAACCTAAGTATTAAATGATTTTTCTCTGAGACAAAAACGCACAGCATCGTGCCATGCAACGGTGTATATCCATAGATATGATGCCCACATGGCTGTATATTTATTCAGAGAGAGAAACAAAGGATGATAAATATATGTATGTTTATGTGCGTGTTTATACATGTAGGTATGTATGTAATTATGTATGTATATATATGCGTATGTGTGTATCTATCTATCTATCTGCCTGTCTATCTAGATATGTGTGTGTATTTATATATTATATCATGTTATATCATATTTTCCAGAATAATTAATTAAAAATGATCGTTCCTCAAGCCAACTCGTTCAGGTTCTATTTGACGAAGCGTAGTTTCAAACATGTCTACCATAATGTTTGCGATGTTTTAGATTCAGATTTGATAATAATGTTTAAAACGAAGGATGCTTTTTTTTAAACGGAGATATTATAAATATCAAAAAAAATTATCAATCGATAATATTTTCTGATAATGAACTCACTGTGTAGCTTTTAAGTAGATATGGACTTGAGTTTTTGCTTAATGTCTGTGAATATATGTGTGTGAATGTATGCGTGAGTGTGTGTTTATATATATATATATATATATATATATATTTATATAGTTGTGTGCATGTATGTATGCATATAAACGTACATATAGATGCATACACCAATACAAACACGCATACACGTAAGTATATAAGTATATATGATAGCATGTAGTTAATCCATTATCCGATGAAGAATATAATCTATGAAAATGATGTTTGATGTACACATTTGAAACTTTATCTTAATGTTCCTATTTATTTAAATGTTCGAAGAGCAAAAGTATTGTGATAAGTTTTATAGGCGCTAAATCTGTCCTTGATTTCTCATCTGCTGCTATGCACAAATGAGATTTAATATGCATATTTATTTTAAATATGACATCTACTGATACCAGTCTCTCTTCCTTCCAGTCTTTGTTTCCTTTTCTCTCCCCGTGCACATATATATGTACACACACATACACACACGCACATACTCATAGACACGCATGTATATGTGTATAATATAAACTATATATATATATATATATATATATATATTCCTCTCTCACTCTCTCTATTCCCCTTACACCGGCATGGTCACATGCTTCCGGTCAATAATCCTTTTCTTCCTTGGTTATTGTTCATACACACATAATTTTTCTCGTTTGGCCGTAAAGCCTTTTCTGTTTGTTTTCCTGTCTTGTTTTTTGTCCGTCACTACATTCCTCCATGGCAAGATTTAATTTGTGTATACAAATTTAATTTGCGGTCCATGGGAAGAGCCGTTTTAACGATGCGTCCTGCGCAGCTCTTCGAAACACCGGAGTTAAAACGGGGGTAGCTGATGAAGTAGAATGTTCTCTATGTGGCTTGTGTGTTTTCTCGTCT
>NC_068989.1:25802912-25804409 GCF_001194135.2 Octopus bimaculoides | reverse complement strand
CTGCGGCACCTGCAAAATTTGCGTAGAATTAGGGCTCGAGCAAACAAGATAATACAGGGTGGATGCACGAAAGTAAAGAAATGTAATAATGCTGGTCGCCTGCAGCCATACGGTAGCTACTTGAGAAGTCACTCATCATTCATCCGCACCAAAAGCCCCCCCCCGCCTTCCACCTCAAACCTCTTTGCAAAATTATTGACTCTATACTTCTACTGCCACTCCTCTCAAGCACCTCGACATTACTAATGGCCATTTTCCAGTTTATCCCCAAAATTTGTCGCAGACAATATTGATGGTATCGTTCCAATGAACTTACATGCCTACAGTAAATAACCCATGCCTCGCTCCCATATAGCAAAGATGGCAGAATGCACATGATATACACCTTAACTTTAATTTGTGAATATATATTATGTTGTCTCCACACCACCTATCAAGCCTACCAAAAGCACTACTAGGCCTGCTGATTTTGTATGAAATTTCATCATCAAACCAGTAATGCTAAATGTACTTCCTAAATCAATGTAGGCACACTCCCCAACCTATCACTATTCACAAATATAAAAGGTTTCACATACATCTTGAAGGGAGCGGGCTGGTACATTATAACTGTTATTTATAGATTGATCTCTAGACCCAATGCTGCATATGCTGCAGAAATTGCATTCAGCATGTGCTGCATATCTTTCTGGGAATGTGCCAACATGTCACAATCACCTGCATACAGGAACACAACGAGGCGAGAATGCAGAACTTTCGTTTTGGCACAGAGTCTTTTGAGATTGAACGGTTTTTCTGTTGTCCTTTATCTTATATAGACCCTTTCAATGCAATCTTCAAAAGCTATTTGAAAGACTATTGCAAAATGCATAGCAAATATATATAGTAAACTTTTTCTCACTTAAAAAGTCTCAAGCACCAGTATTACAGGAGAGGAAAAAGAAATGAAGGTGTATGTATGATAAATAGATGAGGGTGGATAAAGCTCCTCTGTTTACCCAAGCCGTAGCGAAGGCAGTCAATATATAAGAGAAAGTAAATCTGAATTTAACTACTGCACTGCTGTCTTGTAGTTAGCCTTTGGTTAGGCATAGATTGGAATAAGGGTACTCTGATATAAAACCTGCGACTGCACACGCACCCAATGATGTCAACTTGCTCTTCTTTTTGGATTATGGTGTGTAGTTTAGAGAGTGGGAATGGTTTCTGTGCAAAACCTTTCCTCACTTTAAAAAGTGTCAAGCACAAGTATTGCTGCAGAGGAACAAGGACTAACTTATATACGTGTATGTGAATTGGTGGCAATTTTCTTCATCCGTCTTCCATTCTATTGGACTTTTCTCTGTTTCCGAAGAAGAGTGTCTGCTCAAAACGTTAAACCATCTTTCCTTCCTTCCCTGAGCGTCTAATAATGATTTACATGTACCACGTCCTCGCGTTGTTTTTTTTTGTGTTTGTTCCTTTTTGGGGATTTACTATATATATATATACATATAT
>NC_068989.1:25801791-25802747 GCF_001194135.2 Octopus bimaculoides | reverse complement strand
TATATATAATGTTCTGGTATATCTCAGGCAACATAAGTATCGTATTCTATTGTAGGAAGACAACAGGTTCAGGCCGTTAGTTGGCGAAGTAAGGCCCAGGATTAACTTCTGTACATGTGGAGTGTTATCTGTGGATAACCTTGTTGCTACCTGTTAGGTTAGGCTTAATGACGTGAGCGCTTTCGGATCGAAGATTCTAAATCAGACGTTCTTTCCATTTGTCTTTTGTACCGATCACTGCTGGTGCTGGTTTAAAGGCAATGGAAGCAATAGATGTACTTCCAGCCATCTGGCTCATTCTTGTGGTTAAGGCTTGGTCCTTTCTTACTGATGAAATATTTCTACCTGATTCTGAGGTGGACTGTATCGCCGCCACCCCGTTGGTGTTGGTGGAATACACCGCTGTGTGGTGTGGCTTTCAGGAGATGGTTATTTTTGTGTGTTTTGTTGGTCTCGTTGTTGCTGATGGTTTTACCGAGGTCTCTTAGTGCGTGTGCGTTTAGAGTGTTACATACATTCACTACGAATCTAGGTCTGTATCCTGAAAGGTACAGTATCTTAATGAGGTCCATTGTTACATGGTTCTCTGTTTCAGCATCTCTAATCGCGGTGATTGTACTCATTACATGCTACACAGTGCATAAACGCCTGTGGTTATGGTGAGGCATTGAACCTCTGATGAGCGATCTTTGATCCGAAAGCGTTCCTGTGATTAAACGTAATCTAACAACTAGCAATAGAGCAATCTACAGACTACATGCGACGTTTACAGTAATTTATTCTTCTCCTTTACCTGCATAATCTCTCCTACTAACGGTGACACCTTGTTGTCTTAGAATTCTGCACGCACTCACACACACGTATATATATATATATATATATATATATATATATATATATATACACATACACAGACACACATACACACACACATACACACTCACACATACACATAC
>NC_068989.1:25789296-25801673 GCF_001194135.2 Octopus bimaculoides | reverse complement strand
TATATATATATATATATATATATGTGTGTGTGTGTTTCATAACGAGGGAAACCTCAGAAGTGATAAATATCAAGGCGACGTGTATACCGCAGGCCTCTTTCCAAGCCGAGAGTATCTTGAGAAAATGAAGTTTATATTATCGTTATGTATGTATTTATATAGAGAAAAGAAGTATATTCCCACGCAAGAAAGTATATAGGATTGGTTTTGAGATATCGAAAATGTACCTGAGTCTTAAAACGTGTTGTAGTTTGTAGATTTTGTAACAGATTTAAAATAACAAACAGGCTTCGACAAACTTTTGTTTTTCTATGGTAAATAAAAAGAAAATTGTTAAGAGACTGATGATACAAATGAAAATTCAGAAAACATTCCTAAATGATGAAATGCTCACATAAATTCGCTTGTTGAATAAGTTTCAGAGATAGTAATACAGTTCAACTATCCGATGAAGATCAATACAGTAGTACGTGACTCAATGTCCAGTAGTAATCTCGGGTTATTGTTTTCAAATTTTGGCACAAGGCTAGCAATATCAGAGAAGGATGCTAATCGATTGCACCAACCCAAGTGGTACTTATTTTATCGACCTCGAAATGATAAAATTTCCCGCCGAAATTTGAACTCAGAGCGCAAGATAGGCTAAATGTTGTTAAATATTCCACCAGCTCGCCGCCCTCACATTGAGTTATATTAACAATTATATACGATGGTAATTTTCTTTTTTAATGTAAGAAAAAAGACGAGAAAGTAAAAAAAAAAATTCAATTCTTTCGTATTGTTTGAAGGAGAATTCTTCCTTGCTGTGTTAAGCTAAAATTGCTTTGTATATGTAGGTTTTTAGGCTAAAGTTCTGAGTGATTGTAAATATAATGACGTTCCTTTGTTTTTGAACGCTTGTGCTCCAGTGTTTTGACTGGTTGAGTCCCTGAATATGTCACTTGGTTTTAGAATGTTCTGGTCATATACTTTGGTTTGGCAGAAGTGTTTCTTCCTTATTGATTGCTTCGTGGCACCGTCATTTGTTTGTTGACTGTTTTATCACTTGTTTCTGAAGTGTACACTGGTTGGTTGATTTTCTGCACTTGTCAATTGATTTTGTCAAAGGTCGTTTGTATGATTATCGGCTAGCGTTCTGATTGGTCGATTTCTTTAAGAAGCTCTCGATCAGATTGATGTTTTGCTTTGTTTTGTTTTCTGAAGTCTGTTTTGACTAGAAAATATCTAATTGCTTATGCCTAGATTGACATCAGATACTGGTGTTTGAGAAGGTGGAAAGTGTTACTGTACTGGAGTTTGAAAGTTAGAAATTAAGTCTCGAATCTTTGGAGACAACGCGTTACTGAAACTATTATTTTCTGTCTGTCGTTTCTTGATTTTCGTGAATAATAAGAGGTTTCTCTTTTTGGTGTGTTGTTACAGAATGTTTAGTTGTGTTTATATTCCTTAATGCAATATTCTTATATAATTTGGATTCGGTTGAAGTGTTTCGTATTCATTGATATTTTGAATATTTGTTCCCGGGGCACAGATTTAAATATTTATTTACGGGCATTTTTCTCTCATTCTTTCTATAGTTATCTGTGAGGGATTATCAATCCGGGCAAAATATTTCATGAGGGTCCAAGTTATAAATAATCATTCTATATTGTAAATCTATGTTTGCACTCAATTTATACTAGTTTTCCCACAGAGTGATATACAAAACAAGTTATAAATAATGGACAAAAGTAGCAATAATTTTTTAGTAAGTACCCCATAATGAGTAAGTACCCTATAATGAGTAAGTACCCTATAATGAGTAAGTACCCTATAATGAGTACTGGAAACATTTGTAAGCGATCTTTACTGCAATGAAGAAAATCTTTATAATAACCACTACTTCTACCTTGATATATGTATGTATGTTTTTTCTTTCAATCAAAGTACTTTGTGAGAAAGTTCAAGCCGGTTGCTAATAAAGTGACAAGTCTCTTTGAATTAAGAGAGTTCCTAGTGTTTGTAATTATGTGGTTAAGTTGATGTGTTGGTTGAACTGTCGATGCACACACCCAAGTGTTTTCCATAAAAGTCTCAGACGAAGAATTTTCAGAATGTCTTACAAATCTTCACTGTGCCACTAACAGATTAGATTTGTATAAACCACGTCAGTTTCCTTTACTCTCTCTCTCTCCATGAAACCGAGTATATCTAGGTTTTTGTACAAATTTGTTGGTATATAAACTAATGCGTCTGTGGTGATGGGCACAAATGAGAATAGATAATCAGGGTACAAGAACGGTAAGTTCCGCATTGATTCGCCATAAATATTCTCTTTTTCCTGGATGTTTGCTTTTACATTCGCATCCGCTAGGTTGCTGATCTCTACAACAGTGCATGACTTTTCTTCTCTGTCCCACAGAACAATACCACGTCTGTTATTTTTGCACTAAACTGATGATTTTATTAGGGTATTCCACCAGTGTTCCTTGTTTTTAAACAGCTAATGGTTCTGACATGTATTTGATGTATACATTAGGGCTGTCCTTTCCGCGAATAGCATTGTAAATAGTATTTGTAACTATATCATGCTCCAGGCGTAGGAAGTAACTCGTAAGCATTTTGGAGCAGCTGCTGATGAAATGGATGGTATCTTCCACGTTGGTTTAGCAGAGTAGACATTTTTGATCACAACGTGGTGTTTTGGTGGTATGTTTGTGTCTCTTATGTATGTATGTATGTATGTATGTATGTATGTATGTGTATATGTATGTGTGTATGTATGTATGTATTTATGTATGTATGTATAAAAACCAGTGTTCAGTAATTATGAAAGGTTCAACTGCACATAGAATCTGTTCGTTGTTAAGTGAGATTAAAAATAACTTAACGTGTTCTCTTCTGAATGTGATACTTGAACTGCAGTTCGGTGTTTCATGAAGCACACAGACAAAAAGATCTTAGTTAGGTACTGTTGCAAAACCCATACAGAACTTTCCATGACTTACTAACCATGATAGTGTATATCATGCATAAGGTTCCTTTTCCTGACATTTTTCTAATGAAAACTATTTGCAGATAAGAATCGGAAAAAGAAAGAAAATAATATTTGCGGCAATGTGATCTATTACTATGTTTAAAATTATTACTCTCATGGTCAAGATTTTTCGACGAGTTTAATTTCATCCTCTTGTATACAAGAAAGGAAACAGCCAGTACGCTTCGGAAAACATTTGGCCCTAATGGTCTTACACATGAGGAAAATCATGTATTGGAATAACCAACGAATCAAAAACAAGATTTTTCATGTTTTTTTTTTTTATTTTAAATATAGATACTTTTAGAAACTATTTTCGAAGCGAGATATGGTTGTGAAATGCATTTCCTTTAAGTGGCAAAATTTCATATAATCGTGATATTACTGCTAAATGGAAAACTGCAAATACTTACTTGCATAAGAAAACACCTTAGCGACTAAATGTTTAGACACACTACGAAATATATTAAATACATTAAATAATATGTAAGGCATTAAATATATTATATACCCATATATAATTTTCAAATTCATACTTACATGGAATACGGCATTTAAAGAGCAATATAGACTAATTATGTATGTATAGGTATGTATGCATGTATACAGAGGGGCATTTCATTTACAGTAGGTGTGTTAGTTTATTTTCAATTATAAGGAGACATCTATAAGAAGGTGAATATATATGTGCGTGTGTGTGTTTATGTGATGTATTTATATATCAATTATTTAGTTATTCCTCCTCTCTCTCTCTCTCTCTCTCTCTCTCTCTCTCTCTCTCTCTCTCTCTCTCTCTCTCTCTCTCTCTCTCTCTCTCTCTCTCTCTCTCTCTCTCTCTCCGTTATCGTAGGTAGAGAAATTGGTTACGTGGAAATCTTTACTCAATATTATATGCTCCAGTAGAGAAATCTCTAACCTCTACAAAAACTCTCATTACTTTCATTAACAAAGTTTGATGCCGAACATCAATTGATGATTTATGTTTTTTTCGACACAAACACAAGCTCCCCAGACTCGGCAGGTCACTGACCTGGTTGGGATTTTTCTTTTTCAGCACCTTCCTTGCAACCCACAGTGCCAGTCAATCTTTAACAAGTCTACGCTTAAATTATACTATTCCACTACACCTAACATTTAATAAGCGCAAATTTAAAAGCCAAATCTGACCAACCTCATCTTAGGAGAATAATAACGACGATAATGACTTCAAAGCTTGACACAACTACTATTTTTTGTGTCGACACCGAAAATATGAAAGGTAAAATCAGCCTCGGCGGAATTGTAATTACGAACGTGAAGGTGGATAAAAAGCAGCTAAAAATTTTGCCCAGCGTGTTAACGATCCATCCAGCTCGCCGCCTTCATACAAATAAAAATACTACTACTGCTACTACTACTACTACTACTACTGCTACTACTACTACTACTACTACTACTACTACTACTACTACTACTACTACTACTACCACTACTACTACTACTACTACTACTACTACTACTACTACTAATAATAATAATAATAATAATAATAATAATAATAATAATAATAATGCAATATTAACCATGAGAAGGAGACAGGTAGTCAACAGCGAAGGCAGACATTAAAATCAACGAAAGGAGGAGAGAGTTTTAAGTATCTAGAAGTATTAGAATCTGAGAGAGTATTAACTATAGAAATAAAAACGAAAATGGAGAAGGAGTACATCAGAAGGGTGAGGAAGCTAATGAAATCAAAGCTCAATGGTCCGAATCTAGTCATCATCATTATTTAATGTCAGTTATCATTATTATTTAATGCCAGTTATCTCTGCTGGTTAGGCAGTTAGACGGTTTGAAAATGGCTGGATAAGCAGAAGACTTCACTGCTTCACTGCCTGTTTTGGAGGTATTTTTACAGCTGGATACGATGGTCTCGAATGATATTAAAATGCAGATTGGGCTCTCAAAATGTGCTACGGTAGTGATGAGACGAGGAGAGCTTGTCAGGACAGAAGGTATATGGATGCCAAGTAGTGAAATGAAGAAGGCAATGCAATCTCAATCCAGCTATATATACCTGGGAATACTTGAGGCAGATGGAATTAAACACAAAGATATCAAAGAAAAGACAAAGAGAGAGTACCTGCGGTGAGTGAGAAAAATATTAGGCTTGAACGCTGAATGCCAGCAATAAATTCGTATGCAGTTGCAGTAGTTCGGTATAGCGCTGGAATCTTGAAATGGACAGAGGAGGAAGTAAAGGAGATGGGCAGGATGTCAAGAAAGCTCCTAACGATGCATGCAGCCTATCATCTTCGTGTAGACAGTGATTGCCTATACATGAAGAGATCAAATGGAGGTAGGGGACTGATAAGTGGGAAGACTGTGTACGTGTCGAACTCAAGAGATTAATGAGATATCTAGCCCAAAGTAAAGAAAATGTGTTAGTATCAGTTAGGAATGATGGAGTATTGAAAGCAGAGAAAAAAAGGAAGAGCAAAGGAAGAAGTACAAAAGGTACATGAAGAATTATTATACAACAGGAGACTACACGGTCAATTCTATGCAGCCACAACAGAGGTTGCTGGAAAAAACATGCGGGATTGGCTGACGAAAGGAACACTAAAATTGAAACCCAGAGCACTATACCAGCAGCGCATGACCAAACTCTGGCTACGAACTGGAGCATTAACCTTAGGAATGGGAAAATGTTTCCACTGTGCCACATTTGTAATAGAATGAATGAAGCCATTGCCCATATCACGAACGAATGCCCTAGATTTGCCCCAAACCACAAGTTGTGGCGACCATGATCCTGTAGCAAAAGTGCTACATTGGAAATTGTGCGAAAACAAAGAGGACTAGGGAGAGGCAAGACATGGTATGAGAACCAACCGCAATATGTAGCGGATTTGGAGACTAAGAAAATCGTCTGGGATTTCCCAATCCCAACAGATCAGGTGCAAGAGCATAACAGACAGGTCTAGTGGTGGTGGTCAAGATGCACTGCATGTATTATACAGTATTTGATGTTGCGTGCCTCTTTGACTCACGAATAGTCAAAAAGGAAGGCGAAAAATAAATAAATACAACCCTCCTAAGTACGAAATAACCATAATAATGGTAATAGTGGGAATAGCAGTAGTGGTATTGCTGCTAAAAATACTACTACTACTACTAGTAGTAGTAGTAGTAGTAGTAGTAGTAGTAGTAGCAGCACCAACAATAGTAATTGTTACTATCACAAGGATTACACCGCCAACCATGCCAATAATTCTGGATTACTTCCTCTCGATGCGTGGGCACGGAGAATAGTACATATGTGGAGAGCATATTAAACGGACCTAAATTAATCACCAGACTTGCTAATTATACTAGTAGTAATACATTCAGTAAAAACAAGATAACTGCAGAAGGTTTGACGTAGAATATAAATGCTGAGTCCTAAATTGACGCGAAAACTGCATGTAAGATATATATTCGAGCTTCTGCTATTTTTAAGGAATAATACTCAGCGCATTGAAATCCATTAAAATATGATAAAACATAGTAAATCTATTTCGCTGACAGAAAATATACAATACTTCAGGAAAAAAAAGAAAAGAAATTACACCACATGTATTATACTACATCATGGTCCATCAGTGACGCGCGTCCTCCAAAGTCCTCCACGTTGGTTATGTTTGAAAGGATCTATACAAATATGATCGCATAACCCAACACACTTATTAAATAAACAACTCGGAGCCTTCTCCGCTTACGTTCATAGAGTTTTCAAAACTTTTAGATTTCATCACAAATGCATTAAGACTACTACCTCTCCATTGCTTTCTCACACTTTACTTTCGTTGATATGTAGTTCAGATACGGCATAAGCTCACTTAATCAAATTAGTATATTTACCTTATTATCATATTCTTCTATTTTATTCTATTCCATAGATTCTTACTTTATCATTCTCCCTTAATTCATATTTCTATATCTCACTTATTTCTTAATTTATAAAATGCCTATTCAGTGCAGCACAATTATTATTAAATAAGCTGCACCAACAGTTCTCTTATTGTGTTCATAGATTCACCAAGGCTTTTAGATTTCACCACATATCCAAATGCAGTAAGACAAGTACCTCTGTATGGATATCTAACATTTTATTTCCACATATTATATAGATCATAGATGATATGGACTCAAATAAAAATAGTGTGTTTATCTTATTATCATGTATCTTTATTTTTTCTCGACTCGCTTTTATGCTCTTTCCTTGATTCTTATTTCTACACCTCACCTAGCTTATAATTTATATGATACCTATTAAAAGTAAACACCAGTTAAACTAAATTCCGATCCTTAACTCACCTCATTTCTTTCTTTACTCAACACGTTTAATTACTTTATACCATCATTCATTATGATTTTTATTTATTTCACGGTAGTAGTGATGGCTGCAAAAAATTACAGCAAATTGCTCCTGAATGGAATAAAGTTTCGTGTTGAACCGCTTCTGGGCAAACACACAAAAAAAAATGAATATATTCTCAACTATCGAAGTGCTCTGCAAATACACCTCTGCGACAGTACTTTCTCACGACAGCTACATTGGATCTTTTCCAATCCAAGCAAGAGTTCTTCAATGTGACGTGCTTATCTCATTATACTACTGGAATATACAATGAGAGAGGTAACAGAAGTTACTCAATCTATCGGTATTAAACTTTAACAAGCATGCAGCATGAGACCTCATTCAGTACTTCATATACATACACATTATACTGAAGACAACGTCAACATGTAAACCAGTAGCACAAGTCCAACTGTTTTCATTGCGACTTGATTTCTGTGCTTTACAGAGTGAATTTCATATAAACGAAGACAAAACTATGTCCATGTCTTATTACTAAGAAGATAGCTGCCTATTAACTGTGAATGTATACGAATTAGAAAAACTAGGTAATTTCCTTTATCTGGACTTGTGAGTTCATACTGTTAAGGAAAATGTTAAAGCTAGCATTGGATAAGTATTGTCAGCTCTATCACATATGGACACCATTTAGAAATTAAATCTAAACTGAGAACTTATAATTAGCTTTTTTTCGAGCAGCAACAGAGACCGTACCTTATACAACTGCACTACATGGGCTTTACCTAAAACACTGGGGAGAAAACTTGATATAACATACAAAAGCTTTCTAGGAACAGCACATCACATGACATGGCCGTCCTATATTAAAAACCAGGTTCTTTATGATAATCTTCAAAGAGTTATATATTTTTGTTGGCACTCCGTCGCTAACGACGTCGAGGGTTCTATTTGATCAACGGAACAGCCTGCTCGTGAAATTAACGTGCAAGTGGCTGAACACTCCACAGACACGTGTACCCTTAACATAGTTCTCGGGAATATTCAGCGTGACACAGTGTGACATGGCTGACCCTTTGAATTACAGGCACAACAGAAGCAGGAAGGAAGAGTGAGAGAAAGCTGTGGTGAAAGAATACATCAGGGTTCGCCACCATCCCCTGCCGGAGCCTCGTGGAGCTTTAGGTGTTTTCGCTCAATAAACACTCTCAACGCCCGGTCTGGGAATCGAAACCACGATCCTATGACTGCGAGTCCGCTTCCCTAACCACTGGGCCATTACGCCTCCACGAGTTATATCTACCATAAATGAAAAAGAGATCCCGTACACAGTGACTTCATAGAACAGTTCAAAATGTTTCTCAAAAGCTGATATGGAAACCAACTCACAAAAGCGTTCTTGAGTCCTCCTACAAAGACAAATATTGACCAAGTGCTTGAAGACCCTAGTCTACTAAAGGGTAACCATCCAAGTGCAATGCAGGAGAGGGAATTCTGGATGCAAGTCGATGACGGTTCTCGTCTATTTTCTTTGTGATTTATTGGAGATGTGAAAATATTTCCAGTAGAGCACAGCATTTGTAGGGAGGACTGTATCTACAGTTAATGTATTTTCTACAAATGTCAGTTCTGTAATCATTTTATTTTATATAGATGCACAGAACGCGATGTCTAGAAAAGTATACACGAATCAGCCGTTTGTCTTCAATTCAATAACAATTTGTATTGAATGCTTTTCATCATTTAAGAAATATTTCACGCAAGACGAAGCCAAGTAATAGTACATTAATCTAGTCAGTATTTAACAGGCTTGTAGCTTTCGTAATAGTCTAGTGTCCGGCGAAGCATTTATTATATTTTGTCTGTCTGCTTAGAACTTATTTATGAGAAGAGCTACCTCAGCTGTCATTTAATTTCTGGAAAGAGCATAGGTTATCTCAAAGGGTCTCAATGGTTTTGACTGCGATGCACTAAAGATCACGAAAACAAATTAATGGTACACACCGCATAGGAAGTTTAAGATAAATTGTTTTAATGTTAAATATTTATAAAAGAAAATATGCAAAAAATTCTGTAGCATATTTTAATTAATTACACTTGTTTCCAATAAAACTACGATTAACGATTTTTTCAAGACATTCATGTTTCAAAATGAATTTTCTAAAGCTTTGAATATTAGCTTTTAAAAAGTTTGCTGTTCAGTTCACCTCAGCTGCTTCTTTTTCGTCTTTTGCGACTCCGTTTGACAACTATTGGCGTTTAATTTTATCAAATCTAAGAAACTAGGAATAAAAATTTACTTTAACTGAGAATGATTTCAACGATATATTTTTGATAGCTTACTATGTTTTAGAAGACCACATTGAATAATTTTAGGTGACAACCAGTTCGTTTAGATGTTTATGCCCAATATATATATACAACATTTAATTAGCAGATATACGGAGAGAGCAAATTAGTGCATAATTTTGTTAATACATGTAAAGCATTTTCTTAAACATGCATTTAATTATACTTTTTAAATAGCACTGATGATCGTTAAAGCACAGATATATTTCTACGTTTCTCTCATTATTCCAAACTGAATCGAGATACAATGACTAGTTTCCCAACTCATTACCAGTTCAACAATGATAGTAAACACCTTCTATTTTCAGTTTGAAGTTGCTTGAAACAAACGTCAGGGAAATTCATACATTCATTTTCATGTCTGAATATTATAACATTATTTGGCAATGTAAATGCACTAACTAATTCATATCTTCCGAAATATGACGACGTATTTCGTCGTCTGTGTGACTGGCCCGAAATGCGTACATCGCTGAGTATGTTTTTTTATTGCCTATACGAGCATACATAGAGGAGACAAACAAGAACAGTCACAGCAAAGGAGAAGAGTTACAAACATGATACAAAATGATTAATACGGTACATTGAAATCGAGGGGGTGAAATCGAATGAATTTTTTAAAATTGGATGATTATAATAAAAATATAAACCTTGGGGTTTTTATTTAACCCGCCGGTTTTCCATTTTTTCCCCTTTAAATTCCCTTTTTGTATTTTTTCCTCTGTATTTTCTTTACCATTTTCCTTCTTTCCACCTTGTACGGCTATACTAGCACGGTTCCATTTACTTTCAGTATCCTTACAACAGTCATCCATCTTTTCGCGAACATTCCTTGGGACAGGCACTTTTTCTCCCTGCGCATCTTACAACGCAGGTGGTAGTTAAAATAACTCACCAACTCGCGTCCAGAGATAAAGTTGCCTGTCTCAATTACCCTTGCACGAGTCATCCATATTGAGTTTCGGTATGGCTACTACACAAAAAAAAGACGCCTTCCTTTCTTCGTTAAGGGAGGAAGGTGGTACAATCATAATTATGAACTCAGTCGAGAGCCGTACTCTTCCCGTCTCTGACATCAGTTGTTCCCCATAGGTCATCAGTTCCCTTAACTCCTCACAATGTACGAAAGCGTGCGCAACAATTCCAATGACGCGCCCACACCTTGGGCATGTGGGGGAGGTTTCAAACCCGTGTCTCGATAACCTCTGTCGAACCGGCAAGGTCTATCGGTATTACAACAAAGACAGGGATTTCTAGAAGTTATCCAGATACCTCGTCCCGAATGTCCTTCCGAACAGGCTGGTTAGCTGCTCCTCATCGAAGCCTAGAGACTTCCCTAGAACGTTGTCGGACTCATGCTCTACCAAACCTCTATAAAAATCCGCAGTGGTAGCCCCGCTGCCGGTACTACTCGCCCGGGAGAACAGAGTGAGTCCTTGTCTGCACTCCTTCTGCCATTGTACCAATCTAGGTCTCCGTTTGATCCATGAACCTACGTTCCATAGGGACGTAAATTGTGGGAAAAGGAACTTGGCATGCAGTAATTACACCTGTTTTCTACATTTACTTCTTCCGTTTTTTTTTTCTCATCTCTGTTATTTTCTTCTTGTATCTCCTCTATTGGTGTTTGGCTGTTAAGAAGGGGACGCTTCGCCTTTAATTGGCCCTTCTTTCTGCATTGGTAGCAGATGGGAAGTCTTCCCGCTACCACCTCTCGTAGCTTCACCTCATCTGGTAGCTCTATTTCTTCGGTAATTTCCTGTAAGTCCACTGGGGTGGACTGAATTATAGCTTCCAGTCTGTATCCCCATCAGTTCAAATGTTTGGTGCAGCTTACCTGCAGCACCTCTGGTTCCTCCTTCGTTCCTATCTCATTAATCCCAATGGGGCACCCTGCCAATACTCATTCTCGCTACTCGTTTCCCGAGATATGATGGCAGGAGTGCCCGTTTTTCAGTGTTTAATGTTACAGTAGAGTACTTTACTGCCTCTTCTACAGTAGGGAAGCGCACCTCCACTGCACCAAACTGTATTCCTTTGCAGTAAAATTCAATATTACTTCTCATATCTTTTAAACACTCTTTTATATCTTCCTCGTTAGCCATTTCTATCTTCTTGCTTGTCAGTGATAGGGTTTTATACACCACCATTTTCTCCTTTTTACTTCTTGTTATATCTAATATCTTTATTACGCATGCTGGCCACTAGTAAAAATTTTCTCAAAATGTTCTACCCTTCATATTTTCACAGTAAAGTTTTCGAAACCTTTTGGTAGGCAGTTTTAATTTTTATTATTATTATTCGCGGGCAAATGTAACTACGCTTGCGCGGTGGATCTGAACAAGTAGAATGTATAAGTGTGTAGCACATGTATTCTCCGAGTTGCATAAATGTGCATTAATCTTAGCGCCCTTACTGAAGAAGTACGAACGGCAAATTAATTTATTTGCACATTAATGTAGAAACTCGAGTCTAGGGTAACTATAGAAATATTTTTATTTTTCATTCCCTCTGAAATTTCTCTTATTCGTGGCTTGGGATTTAACTGCCCCCTCTATCATGTAAGGTGTCCTCTTAAAGGTCACCTCTTTTGTGTATAAAGGCGTACACTATTTCATATGAAACATATACATATATAGTTATACATCTATACATAGGCATCTATTTATATAT
>NC_068989.1:25788865-25789078 GCF_001194135.2 Octopus bimaculoides | reverse complement strand
TATATATAAATATATATATATTACTGAAAACATAAGTTAAATGATTTACCAGGCTGAAGTACTTCAAATGAACTATTTCGTTCAGTAAGAATAATAAACGAGGAGAAAGTAAAATTGAAATTACTATAGTTTGCACTCATAAATCTTTGGAAGACAAAGACTCTAAAATATATGTATGTATGTATGTATGTATGTATGTATGTATGTATGTAT
>NC_068989.1:25786784-25788855 GCF_001194135.2 Octopus bimaculoides | reverse complement strand
TGTATGTATGTATGTATGTATGTATGTGTGTGTGTGTGTGTTTGTATGTAATATGAGATAATAGTTTCATTATGTATATATTATATGCATAGTGAAAGTATTAATAGCGAAACTATTAAAACCGAAGCTATTATCTCACATTGCAATAGACATGGTATTGTTTTACTTTTGACACGTAATACTGAAACAAACTAAGAGATTGTTCTGGGCGGCTCGCTTTAAGCAAGACTTTGAAAAGGTTTTTGACCTTCGACACTCCATAGGCCCAAATTGTGTATGTGTAAAATGTGAACGAAATCCGTTGGGTAGTTCTCGAGTTTTAGTGATGCACACATAGAGACACGGACACAGACATACACACATTCTAAGATTTCTATATATAGATATAATCCAATTAACCAAATATTAAGCGCATATTGCTTAGTGTAATTCAATTTAATCCATTAAATTCACTTCAACTCATTTTATTTTAATGTATATAGTGAAAAGGTACATTCCCCACAGTGGTTTGATATAATCTAAATTAGTATATGTAAAGTGCCTGAGTGTTTGGGAGTGTATTTCTGCATGCGTGTGTTGTGTGTTGTCTGTGATTACGTACATTAAAAGTTATTCTTCTATATCTTATAGATCATCCGAATACAATCAATCAATTACTTAAAATATCTTGCTTTGTGCCAACGGTTGAAAATATGCCTGGTCTCTTAGTGCAATTAACTGAACAACAATATACATTTATATACACATCTGATGAGTTGACCAAAATGTTCGCTCGGTTTTAGGGTTAACTACTAATTCGAGCACTCGAATAAGTAGTTAATGCCAGTTTGTCCCCTTGCCTTATGTTGTGTGCTTGGGATCACGTTGAGTATGTAGAACCAAACGAATATTATCCACACCTCATGCCTTTATTATTTTAGATAAGGAGAGGATTCCATTATGCTGTTATGGAACATGTGTGCAAGAAATGGCTTTTTAGATTTCTATTGAGACATTTACTGGATAGAGCTGTGGTGAACCAACTGGAATTAACAGCGAGAATATGAAGGAGTTAGTCGACAGCCGCCGCCCTTATACAATCAGGATGATCGGAGATCTTCCCTAAATATCCAAATCATCTACATCAACATGATAACGTCAGTAGGCTCAATATTTGGGTCCAACATATAATTGAACGATCCTGATCCCGCCTAACGGATTTACATCTGCAACTCGTTGCAGAAATGTGACGTAAACAATCCTTTGAAGAGATTGCTGACAGGGGACGAAAAGTGAATCGTCTATAACAATGTGAATTGATATCAATCATGGGAATAGCGCAGCGAATCACAACAAGCAGCATCTAAAGAAGGATGCCAACTGAAGAATGTTTGGTTTCAATTTCGTTATATCGAAGAAAGTTTAAGAACTTTCTACATACAGGATTATCAATTCTGGTATATACTGGTAGAAGCTGGAGAAATTAAATGCAGTGATCCAGCAGAAGCATCCAGCACTTGCTAATCATGAGAGAATTGTCTTTTATTTCGATCAACCCAGACGACATATATCTTTGCAGACGTAGCAGAAACCACCGGGTATTGATCGGAAGGTATAGCCGTACCCTTCACATTTGCCCGACACTGAGCCTTCGTATTCCTACCTGTTTCGGTCTCTTGTTAAAAGAAGCGTGTGTAGCATTTGCAGTAACAAAAGAAAAAAATCATAGTTTCTAACCAGTAAGAGCATCGACCTAGATGAACTCATCACGTAATAATAAGGATGCCACTGTCAAACAAGAAATTTCATAACCTACTTGATGTCAGCACCTCAACCATGTGTTCTTATCGTTCGTACTAAGAGTTGATCCCCAAGGTTTCTTTTGCTTTTAAAATTCTTATACTAGGAGTAAAGTTAGAGTTGGCAAGAATTGCTGACTGCAATGTGTCAGGAATTGTATGTATACAGAAAGAAGATCACATCCTAGCAGGGAGATAAATACAAAACAACCTGTATGCATTCAAACTGAAACAAGTAAGGGACGAAAGATATGTATATATACGTATAGATATAAACTTACAATTATATATAT
>NC_068989.1:25782739-25786722 GCF_001194135.2 Octopus bimaculoides | reverse complement strand
ATATATATATATATATATATACACATTTTCATAAACCATATATCCACACAAAAGCACAGGCATATATGCATATGACATTGAGTACACATATCAATATGGACCATGATTTTGTGCACATATGCCTTCTCTTAGCTTTGATTTTTATCATTACATCATTGTTCTAAGCGTTGTAAATGTGATATACTTCTATTACATTATTGTTCTATGCCTAGATTCGATCACGGCTTATTAGGTCTAATGCTAATTGCACAAAATTTATAGTTTCTGTAATTTTAGCGATTAATTCGTATCACTTCACTCCAATCATATTCATATGAGTAAATTCTCAGTCCAATTTTCTAATTTTACAAAACCGATTCAGTCTACTTAATGTAATGACTTTTTTGTTTGTATGAGCTTTTATTATACCATGATGCATTTTCTATAGTTTTATATAAAAGGCCTGCCTCTTCTCTTTCGTTGATTATATCGCCATAGACTTTTTCCTCTACGTGCGTCTGTCTCTTAATACCCAGATCATATCCACCAGTATTTATAATACAATATGTGTTTATTTCATTGTATCACAAAATTGTATGTTCAACAAACTTATTTTTCTCGCCAATTTTATACACGGACGCAGACACATATACTTACACTCGCACAGACACACATAAATGTACTTACACACAGACATATATATATATATATATATATATTACACTCTACCATTTTGTGATGTATGTGCAAGCCTCAATGGACTCAAGCTGCAGTAATAGTATATTTTGATGACTACCATTAATAAATACATTTCCAGCTGCGTTCATGTCTCCAACATATATAGACAATAATTCCATTAATATTGGTAGCAGAAGGGCCGCCCACCGAGCGGTTTTCTGCTAGCCCTTTGATAATATTTACACATTTGATTCCCATTTCTAATAATTTTTATATTTTACGTCTAATTATTTCCTTGTATAATAGTTCTCACTTGCTTAGTAAATAATGCTTTCATTATTTCCTCACAGTCATAATCTCTCTTTTCTTAACAAACATCACGGTAGTCCAAGAATAGAGGGTGAGGTTGTTTGTCAAATCTTACCTTCCCCTCAAAGCAATATAGAGATTTCAAGTCAGCAGCCCATCTGAAAACTTTGCAGTGTGTGTGTGTGTGTGTGTGTTAGAGAGAGAAAGAAAACATTGCAAGCAATAAATGAAGTAAACATGAAATCAAAACTCGTACAGATGTATACGCCCTCGACTTTTTTACATCATAACATCCAGAAAAATGGATACTTTCTATCAAAGTTTTCTACACACACCGTTTAGATGTTGTGGCTTCAGGATATATAGGAATTTATCGGAAAGGATTTTTTCGAGAGGTAGAGGGAGGAGTTTCAGAAAATTCACACGATCTGATTCTTTTCCCTTATAAATTTCAGGAAATGGGTATCCTTTAACGAAAGTTTATACAAATCCCTCTCAAACAGAATAGATCAGGATTATAAAGAAATATGTGTGGCTAATTTTTTCGAGGATTTTCCCCATATTTTTTAAACCACAACCTTCGAAATGATGGAGTTGGGTGGGGGTCATATTTGTATCAAAAAAGTTTAAAAACTCTTTTTTTACACACCCTCCCTCATCATCCCACTCCGGACTTATTTTGGCCAATTTTTTTGGCACGTCAAAACCATTTGAGCATTTTCGATAAAATTATTTTTTAATTGTTAATATTTACAGTGGGAAAAGTAATTTAAGGCCGATTTAGCTGTTGTTTGTAGCACATCCAATGGGATTCCCCTTCGTTTCATCATCACTCTCACATGTATTTCTTCAATGTTTTTCCCCATAAATACAGTTATATGTTATAAAAAAGAAAATTAGAGAATTAGAGATGTACTTGCATAGCAAGTGACTTGATCTGAGATCATATGCCGAAACATAAAGAATTGCTGCGTGAAAGATATTTGTAAACCATTGAAGAACACACAAATACCGTTAGTTTCACTTGAGCATTAAAACTTAATTTGTGTTAAAATATTTTCGTCGCTTTGACGTCGCCACCTGCTCACTGACAAATCTTCACAAAAGTGATGCAATAGGAAGTTATGTCAGTGAACAGCACACACACACACACACACACACACACACACACACACACACACACGCACATACATTCATTGTCTTTCATTTGTGTATTTGTATCTATGAAAGTGCGTTAGTTTGTATTGATATGTGTATGTATGATTGTCTGTATGTGTGTGTGTGTGTGTGTGTGGGTGTGTGTGTACGTGTGTGTGTGTGTGTGTGACTGTTGAAGTTATGTTTGGAAACTGTGAATAAGGTCTATGTTTCGAGTACTTGTCGGTAACGTTTTCGTTTTTTCGTCATCTTATAAGAGACACTGGTGGGGGCTCAAAGATTAGAAAAGCTTATCAGTGCTCTACCAACATGCTTACTAAGAACATAGAGGATCGGGTAATAACACAGATGTTAAGGTATTATCAACGTATCGAACAGACACGACACTGAGATAGATTACAGAGGCCACACACATAGTAACATACTGACCGAGCCTCAACAAAATACGCAAACAGAACAATGGCACCCACCACCACCACCACACTATGCAACATTACGAGTAAAGGCAGAATGAGAAAAATAGGCACAGATAGAAACAGTATAATTCATACACGCATGTACTCACACACGCAAAATACATACAGATACGTACCTAAGAAAAATGGGAAAAAATATAAATACGTACATAAAATAAGCCAAATAAAGGTCACGGTTACAAACCATATATACACACACAAAACACTTAGACACGTATACACACACACAGGTACACACACAGATACAGACTCAAACGCACGCGCAGAAAAGGATACACCCCATACAAAGACAGAATGGAGTAAACAGAACAAGAAAGGATACTGGGATAGTGAGTCGCTGAAGAGAACTCAGGATGTTTGACGATAGATTTCCAGACAAAGGACATGTTGCAAGCACAATGGATCTATTCCATCTCAATCACAGATTTTATAATTAATTTTTTAAAACTAAACAATTTGAAACATCGAATTCTGATAGCATTTCGCACGAAGGACACGGTCTACTCTGAACGTTTTGAACAAAATCTCGTATTTTAGAAGTTATTTCGTGTTAAAGTTGTCTTATTTGGGCAGTTTCAACCAATCAACGACACGTATTCGGTTGAAGAAAGCTACGGATGTTTGTGATAGTAATCGAAGAAGAACAACTTCCGGGTCATTTCTACTAAATGTCACCACTCTATTCTATTCATACGGCAAACGAAGAAGATATCACCTTTATCCTTTTTTCCTTTCTAGTCAGCACCATGCATTCCTTACTATTTTCCTATTTTCTACACTATCAACGGGCTACCAGCGAGTGAAATCGTCACTACCACTACAAATACTGTATTTACCGATATATAAGCCGCTATTTGTTTTGTTTCAGCTTCAAGTTTTGATAATGTTATTTTTAATCTAATAAAGACCATATTTGTTGTTGATTATAGTAAAATAAAATCATAACAATAGCAATACATCTCATAGTTGTAAAATAAGTTATGTACTACATATATGTCAACAACAAAAGTTAGCAGCAGACTCATTGCTCTATGGTGTTCATTCTTCGAACAGAGTGATGACATTTAGTAGAAATGCCCCGGAAGATGTTCTTCGATTACAATCGCAAACAGCAATAGCTTTCTTCAACCGAATACACGTCGCTGATTGGTCGAAATTACCTAAATACGACAAATTTTACACGAAATAACTTCTAACATACGAAATTTTGTCCGAAACGTTCAAAACAAACCGTGTTCTATGTGCAACATTCTCCCAGTATTCAAAGTTTCAGACTGTTTAGTTTTAAGAAATTAATTATAAAATTTGTGATTGAGATGGAATAGATCCAGCATAATAAGAAATTTGAAGTGAAGAACGAATATATAGTGTGTAAGTGTATCT
>NC_068989.1:25781767-25782647 GCF_001194135.2 Octopus bimaculoides | reverse complement strand
TGTGTGTGTGTGTGTGTGTGTGTGTGTGTGTAAAAATATGTGACACTTATTCAGTAGCCATGATAAAACTCCGAGTTTCGGATGAGAGGGTGGGGGCCCACGCCAACATCTCTCAGTTATCCGGCCAATTGAAAATTCCTGTGAAAAATGACCGTCAAAACACAGAGGGAAATTACTGTGTAGTGACAAGGTCAAAACACGTCTAAAACTGCGTATGTTATCGCATGCACGCATATATCCACATACGCACGCGCATATCTCTATATACGCACGCATATATTTAGATACGCACGCATCCACGTGCACACTTAGAAGCGCGCACGTTTAAAGTTCATTGTATGTGTTTATAAACGTACAGGAAAAAAGTTTGGAGAGGAGAAAACAGAAAAATATGTGTGGAAAAATACAAAAACATTAACCCTATAATTATGAAAAAAACATGAAATGATTAAAAATATAAAAAAATATAAAATATAAAAATATAAAATTCAGGTAAGCTTATACATAGACACAATATAGAAACCTATCAGTACAGTCCCATCAGCATGGCCTATCAGTAAGAGTATTACACTTGGCTAGGGTCTTCCAATGGATGTTGTAACTGACGCCTTTATCTTTTAAAGACCATATATGACTGGATAATTTTGTAGTTTTCTTTTTTCCGAGTGCCTGAAACTCAAAGTGTGATTATTGAATCTGGACTTGAATATAACCTCCGTGACGCCCACGCATTTCTTTGTAGAAACTGCGTCCTTAGTGGATACAGAATCTACGGTGGCCTCATATATGATGGTTTCGGACATGCAAACTCCATTTAGCGGGCACCAGTTTTTATCTCCCACGCATTGCCTCCAAGTAAGTTTTATATATATATATATAT
>NC_068989.1:25778818-25780436 GCF_001194135.2 Octopus bimaculoides | reverse complement strand
TATATATATATATACGCAAGAAACAGGAGAGTCTGTGCTTAGTGCAGATGTAGAGTAGGGTTGTATATCTGAGGCGGTACACTGGCCGGTTACTTTAGATTCACCGTATATATGTGTTTTTGTTGTTCTTTCAGAATGTTATACTTCCGACAAATATCATTCAGAATATTTGTAGTTCGTTTCTGTCTTATTATCAAGTAAGCTATTATTTAATTATTCAGTGGTTTTGAAAAGATTTTGTCATATGACTGTGGCATTTTGTATGATTTCCCATTTTGCTACTGAAGTTGTTTCCTTGTTATGTTTGCTATTTTATCAAGCGTCATTTTTATGCTTTTAAACCGGATTAGTTTTGTATTGCTGTGTTTTCATTTCATCGTGGGTGTTATTATCATTACTCTATTTATCTCTTCTTGTTTTTGCCGGTGGTAACTTAATAATGTGTAGATTTTTCAGTTTGTAGGTTTGTGTATGTAGACTGTGGAGGTTGTGGATGTTTTTATTTTGCAGCCTGGCCGTAGATTTTGTGTGTGTAATGCTTGACTTCAGTTGGTTTGAATCTTATGCTACTCTTGTTCTTCTGAAGATTACCAGCAGCTACATGTTTCATCGCAATGATTTTACGCCCTCCAACTGAGGTATGTCTGCCTGTTTTCGATATCACTGAATACTTCTTTTATAGAATCAGTGATTGAAACGACTTGTATATACCTATATAACTAAAAGCTTTCAGTGCACCAGCAACAATCGACAAATTTTGTTTGTTTATTATTTTTGTTGTTTTTGTTGTCTTTATTTTAAAATAAATTTATTGAGAAGATTTGCATGTGATATATAGTATTTGCAATGGTTGCAAATACTTAAGCACATATTTTCCTGAACATTTGTGTCGCACTAGGTCAGAAAGAATGAGAACCACCAACCATTGCTTTACCTTTACGACGAACCTTATTGCCTGCTCGAATGATCAATCAATTGAAATCACTCTGAGTGTCTTGGAGCCACGTGCAAATAACAATCATGTATGTACATGTTATCGATGCTAAAATTTGAAACTGTAAAATGTCAAATACAGGAATCAATAAGCGATTTTAAAATTAGGATCCCTTCAACATATTTTCAGCTTCTATTAACGAGAAAGGTTACAGTAGCGGTTAGTAAACTGGAAGCAGAATCAGAAAAACCTACGATAGAAACATTGGGTGAAGTGAAACCAAGCATAGTGCCTCAAAACTCCAGCCATCGAGAGCAAAGTAATACAAGGAACAAAGTACAATATGATTAGAGTCAAATCAATATAACATTCGCGTTCACAGTTTCATAGACGCTGAGCTTACAAAACTAAAGGTATAAATTTCTATGGTGCATCTAACTCAACGCATATTTAACCTCGTTAAATAAAAGAAAAGGTTTAGACTTGCGGGGAGCAAAACAATAAAACAACAAGACATAAAGTCTGCATAATGACTTTTAATAACTTAACAAACTCACACTTTTACAGATAAACACCGCTTACAAACAGAGGTATATATCATGTGACATTTTTGAACAATTTAAAAAAAAATAACTGAACATTTACTTTTGAGTGGGAAACTGTTTTTAGTAATGTTGAATTCAT
>NC_068989.1:25770547-25771400 GCF_001194135.2 Octopus bimaculoides | reverse complement strand
TCTCTCTCTCTCTCTCTCTCTCTCTCTCTCTCTCTCTCTCTCTCTGTATATATATATATAAATATATATGTGTATGTATGTACGTATGTATGTACGTATGTATGTATATATAAATATACATATATATTTGTATGCGTACATGTGTGTGAGTGTGTGTGTAGACTGCATTAGTTTATTAACAGAGTGATTATAATTTAGACAGTTCGAAATAATAACACTACATCTGTTCCAGCTAGTTATCGACACACGTTCTGTGTCCCATTAGTATTTGCGAGGCGAGGTCACTGCTCCTATCTCTAGCCTCACACGATACACTGACTTGAGATTCTGGGCGGTAAACCGTCCTCAGCGTGTTTTAATCACCAGCTAGTGATAAAAACGTATTCCAATTGCAAAATCATATATGCTTTCTCCGGTGACGCAATTATGTAATACGATTCGGTAATGCTACTGTTTATATATCGCTCACAGATTTAATATAGTTTAGTTCTCCTTTTTCGAGATCAGCAACGGTTTGTCGCTGGAAACATCATATAGTATTTGGGGAGTGGAGTGAGATTTTATCACTAGCTAATGATTAACACACGATGAGGACCGGCAACAACCCAGAAACTCGAGTGTGTGTGTATCACGTGCAGTTAGGGATAAGAGTGATGACTCTGCTCGCAAATACTAATAGGATATAGAATGTGTGTCGTTAGCTAGCTAGAAGAGATGTCTTCCAGAGGCTATAAACTGTCCCATATAGGACGCCACGCTTGGTTGCGATTCCGTATTTCTACTGTTTATATCTCGCTGAGAGATTTACTATAGGGTATGTGCATATATATATATATATATATATATATATATA
>NC_068989.1:25767965-25770335 GCF_001194135.2 Octopus bimaculoides | reverse complement strand
TATATATATATATGTATTTAAGTATATATATATATATATATAAACAAAATAAACGGTTAAGAAATAATGAACATAATTCGTCATATAAAACTTTAAATCAACCCCTCTATTTATTCCGTAGTATATAAATACATATTAAAATACCGTGGTGTTTAGCACACAAAGCCCGATGGCATAACAATATACATATATATACACATATATAAAACGTGTGAAAACCTGTAAAAAAGCTTTTGAAGGAAAAGGTATATAAAGAAAATATGAATATATACAGGCAGGCAATTAGAATAATAGAGTTAGATTATTAAATTGAATGTGAATCCAGGATAACATCCATCGTCAATTCCAAAAATATATATTTGTGTCTTTGTGTGCGTGTGTTTGTGTGTGTGTATGTGTGTGTGTGTGAGTGTGTTTGTGTGTGTGTGTGTGTGCTTGCGTTCGTGTGTGCGTCTGTGTGTGTGTGTGTACGCGCGTGCGTGTGTGTGTGTGAATTCATATATATCTTTAATAAATTTTGGGTTGAATTTCCAGTAACTAATGTTTAATATGGAGGAAAGTCAACATAGACGAAATTGCATTTGACACTTCACCATTATTATTGATGAGAGTGTGGTACGTGATGAGAAATCCGAGATCCCTGATAGTATGTGCATTTGACGTTATCAATTTGAATTTTTTTCCCCATTCATGGATCTATAAATGTAAGTAACGATTAGTGGAAAATATGAGCGTGCATATACTCATGCCCGCATACTCTTGTTATGCTTATATGTGGAGTTTCCCGCATGCTTATTCTTATCGTCACATATTTCGATCGCTCATATTTAATGGCTCATTCTCACTGCTCCCTGGTTTCCGTAAAGTGTAACAATGCGTTACCGTGAAATTCAGCCGATATAGTTTGTTTTTCTACGCAGCAATGGGGGAATGTGCAGTAGTTTTAGTAGGCTATTATAATCACATGTTATAATTGTTAGAGCAGAAAATAGTTCTAGTAAATTTCTGCTTCATTTTCTCGAAAAGGTGGTACTTCATATGGTATTATTTGTGTATCTTACTATCCAAATCCGGATTTATATTAGGGGTGGTGCAGCAGTTATATTTCAAAATTTCATGCAGTAATCCGTATGAAAGTATAAACAGAAAGATAGGTTTTGTTATCAATATCTGCAGCTACGTCACCGTTTATTGATTGTAATGTTGTTCCAAATACATTTTACGTAGCGTATGTGTCTTTTCTGTAGTTGAGGAGTGTCTGTATGGCGTGTAGGTTACTTTCACGCGATATATCCTTTAACGTTTCTAGGATCATGTGTACAGCGGTGTATGCCTACATTCTTAGTGTTTATCCTTGCATGCAATACTCCACCCCATACACTTATATGTATTTCATCTCGGTTTAGGTGTTTGATAAACATTTCTTAATTTGAGAGAGCATTTGGTGCGGTGTCTCTTGAATATTAGGTCGAGTGTATATGTGTATAGTTGGGGGAACGCTAGAGGTGAAAAAATGAGTAAATTGTAGTGTAGAGTTGTCTGATTTTATGGGGACAATTTGCAGTAAAAGTGAATACTAGTCTTGGAGAGTATCTATTGAATTGTTTGTCTTAGCTAGATTGAATTTGGGGCTCAATTTAGTGCGGGATTTGCTTCTGTGGTATCAAGACAGATTATTCCATTTCTTTTCTAAAGTATCTTTGCCGACAAGTTCAGATAGCGACATTTATTTTCTTATCGTTGGTTCCTAAATAATTAATTGCAAGAAAATCTAGTTACACTCACAACGATTATATAACAGTAGATCGCTGGCAATTGTTTGCTAATAGATAACTACGCGAAACAGTTAATGCGGAGAGGATACATTCACAATGAATACGACAAAATGCAGTATGTCATTGGATTAACAAGTAATACCGTCTAGGAATGATTTGCACGACTCTCCTTTTGGTTGAGAACTGGTAACAAACGAAACATAACATGATTTTCTAAATTAGCAGCTTGCAATGAACAAGCAGCTTATAAGCCGTAATATAATTATCAAAACAGAAAGGACATAAACAAAGGAGCAGATCGAATTATTAGGCAAGGGAGTTGTTGAAGATTAAGTGTTGCATATATCCATAACTCCATACATTTTCTTTACAACGTATTATATAACAACGTAATTTCATTAAATTCTAGTAAGCATATTTTTGTAACATAAGCAGCTTAAAATTGATTTACACAATAATGTGCATACATTATTTATTGAAATATGCGTCTACGTATATGACTGTACAACATAAAACTATGATATAGGTATCATAATGACTTGTAAACATTAATCTATTGGATCCTTTCTCGCTCCCTCCCTCTCATTCTCTCTCT
>NC_068989.1:25763363-25766554 GCF_001194135.2 Octopus bimaculoides | reverse complement strand
ATATATATATATATATATATATATATATATATACTCACATACATACCGCCTGTTATTATTCATTGGATTATATATATATATGTATATATGTACATGCACACAGAAATTCACAGTGTGTATGTACGTATATATATACATATATACATACATGCCGTCAGTTATTATTCATTTGATTATATGTGTGTGAGTGCGTGTGTATGCGTGTGTGTATTTATCTATACACATACACACACCCACACACACAGAAACTCACACACATGTATATATATGTGGGTGGGCATGTCTGTGTGTGTTCGCGTGTGTGTGTATACAAGTGGAGAAGCCTTCGTAATGGTTATTAAGTAACAGTGTAGGGTTATGTAACGATAGGTGTAAGAATTCTTTCGAGCATAGATCGCAATTAGTGCGCTGGCCCTGATATGGGAGAGCAAAATCATTTGTATACACACACGCACGCACACGCACTTGCACGCACACACAGACGCATGCACAAACACACACACACATACATATATAAATGTGTGTGCATGTATGTGTGTGAGTTACTGTGTGGGGGTGTATAGATAAATACACACACACACACACACACACACACGCATTTAGATAGGCTATTGCTGTGCTTGAAAAACATCGAAAAAGTCAATACGGTAGACAATTACAGTCCGATATCCTGTTTGACACTGACGTGTAAATTATTGGCTGGAATACTCGCAGAGTCAATATACGAACATCTGGAAAAGAAATGGAGTCCTGCCACAAGAACAGAAGGGTTGGAAACGTAATGCAGAGGTACTAAAGATCAACTCCTGATAGACAAAATTGTTCTTAGAAACGGCAAGAGGAGGAAAACACTTAGCGGTGTCAGGGATCGACCATCGTAAGCCATACGATGTGATCCCAGATTCTTGGATTATGAAATGTACAAACCTATTTGGTATTCTATAGAATGTTGAGCGATTGCTTGGAAAAAGTATGGCGAATTAGAGGACGGACCTGACAGCATACGGAAGAGTTTTAGGGAGAGTAGGTGTCAGGAGAGGCACCTTCCAAGCGAATTGCCTGTCCCCATTAATCTATGTACTGTGCTTTTATGTGACCATTTACACGGTTTAAAAATAAAATCCCTATGAGTACTTGCACGCAAAAAACCGACTGATTTTATAAAACCACTGCTCTAGCAGACTTATCGAGCTTTTGTCAACGCCATATACTGACATCAGCTCAATGCCATGAGCCTCGCTTACTCATCGATTCTTGTGAAAATCGGACAAAAATGCAAAAGCTGCAGGAAAAATAACATCGTTGTGGGAATTTCTATTCAAACGCCCGATTGAACTCACAAAAATTGATGCCAACTGAGCATTATCAAATTTTCGAAAAATTGCGGCTTTATTTGAACTTCAGGTCATGTGATCTACATATGTGCCAAAAATCATTAAAATCGGTTGGACGGTCTGGAGGGAGTTAGAGTAACATCAAACACACACGCACACAGACACCATTACACATTCATGTGTATGTATGTATGTATGTATGTATGTATATATGTATGTATGTATGTGTGTGAGCATGTATGTCACTATTAAGTTTCATTTCAAGATTCCTTGCCAATAGAGACAGAGCCGGTTTCTATCATAGATCTAGGGTGTTTTTGTATGTATGTATGTATATGTGCACATTGTATGTTTTGTTTTCTGTTTGTATTCTCATGCATATATCTGCATATCTAGACGTGCTCATATATACCTAACTAATAGATGTATGGAAAGATTTACAGATTTTTCAATTCCAGTGATGGAGTGGATCAGCTTTCTTCTTTCTAGTTTCGAGAAACTTAATTTATGAAAATGTTGTGCTTAGGCAGTGTATTACATATCTTAGTGCCTCTATATTTGCATTATGGACCAGAACATGTAATCTGGGTAGAGTAACTGCAAATGTTGCAATTGAATAGCGTAAGTATTTTCTGATCTTTAGCTTTATGTTAACATCCGCTGGGCATCTGATTTCCACAACTGTACGCAGTTTCTCTTCTCTATCCCAAATCATTACGTCAGGTTTATTATGATTACATTTTATTGAGGTTTTCACTAGGACATTCCATCATTACTCCTTTTTACCATGAATGGTAATAGTTTCCACCATTCTGTGGGTTCTTAATTTTTTTTTTTTTTTTTTTTGTACTCGGGGTCTTCTTTGCGACGGATCTAGTTATACCGTGTCCTAGCTACAACATCATGTCTCATCAATAGATAGTACCGGGTTTCTGTTTTCGTACAACTGCTTATGATGTGAGTGATATCTTCGCTATTGACTACACAAAGCTTGCATCGGTTGTCTCATTTTCCTGCTTTTCCTGCATCTCATTCGCTTTTCTCCGTCAGGTATTTGGTTAATATTCTTTGTTCTTGGATTGCAAACACATGTGTATGTATGTATGTACGTATGTATGTATGTATGTATGTATGCATGCATGCATGGAATGGTCACGAACTGAGGCCCCAATTAATTGTTCGACAATTGCATATGTATATATTCATAGTGTATATATTTTTATATTCTTATATTTGTTATAGTTATCGATTTTCAGCTATTGATTGGTAGATGCTTTAGTGCATCGGCTAAGATGATTCGTGGTGTTTTCCGACTCTTATTGTAATGCGATATCACTTGATAGGCATATGTACAACAATAACATTCAACCTGTTTGGATTTGATAAAATGATGTATCATTCAAGGATTTACTTCGATGTTATCGGTTACAACCCTTAAACTAATTTTCCGTATTCAACGTATTTTAGTTATTGTTTATTTCTCCCTTATATTTTACATTTTTTCATTACGTTATATAATGAGATTATGTTTTTACATCATCATTCACTATCGTTCTCAAATTATATCTATATTTCTCGATTTATTCTAAATGCAACATTCCCATTTGCATTTTTTGCCATTAGTTTTTCGTCAATGATTTAAAAACAATTTTTTCCATTACATTTTCATTAATTCTTAATTCTTAAAAAATTTCCTTAAATAATTTTCAATAGTTTTTACGATACCATATTTAATTTGCATTTCTTAATATATTTGTATATGGAATTTCATATTTCCATTTTTATATCAAAATATGACAGTTCTGTTTGACTATATATACATTATATATATATATATATATATATATATATATATAT
>NC_068989.1:25759400-25762828 GCF_001194135.2 Octopus bimaculoides | reverse complement strand
CGTGCTTCACAGCGTTCATACACACATAATTTTTCTCGTCTGGCCGTAAAGCCTTTTCTGTTGTTTTCCTGTCTTGTTTTTCGTCCGCCACTACATTCCTCCATGGCTAGATTTAATTTGCGTATACAAATTTAAACTGCGATCCATGAGACGAGCCGTTTTAACGATGCGTCCTGCCCGAAGCTCGTCGAAACGCCGGTGTTAAAACGGGGGTAGCTGATGAAGTAGAATGTTCTCTATGTGGCTCATGTGTTTTCTCGTCTACGTTTGTATGCTATGTCCTGTACCCAGATATGCACCTATACATACAGGTGGATGTCGGTATGCACATACCGGTACGTATATATGCATATACTCGTTTACTATTTGTTGATATATATATATATATATATTCATTTTACATTTCGATTTCATACGTGTATTCATTTATATAACCAGATTTTTAACCATGTGATATGTTCAAGAATTTCCAAGTACATTTTACAAACTATTCATCATCATATATGTATATATACAATTTACATATAAATCACATATGTCCTTCACACAGTTTTTCTCTTTTTCAAAATGCATCATGTATGATTCTTCTTAAGCGAATATCACTGATCTAACGAACATTTATAAGCCTATTGATTCTGCAACAGAAATTTCTGAATGTATACAGATATAAATGTGTGTATGAGTATGTGTGTGTGTATCTATGTGCATGTGTGTGTGTATGTGCGTGAGCATGTGTATGTTTGATGAATATATGTGTGCGCTTATGTCTTTGAGCATGTTCGCGAGCATTTGTGTTTCTGAGCGCGTGTGTGTGTATGTGTGTGTGTGTGTGCATGCGTGTGTATATGTGGGTGAGTGTGTAATTCGAGAGCCATCCTTCTATATCAGCTACTAGATATTTGGAGGTTTATGAAAACATGGACTTGAGTAATGTTACGGTCTTACATATTCTTACATGTCAAGTTACAAAAGTATACTCATGATACAAATAGACACGCTATGGACACGTTTACTCAAACCCTAACTTAAGCATTCATTTTATTATTATTTCTATAGTTTACTCCGCGTCAAACGTACCGATTATACCTCTGGTACATATTTAGATTTGTAGAATACCACAGACCAGTAAACTATATTTTCAACTTCCTTTTTCTATCTGGTTTGCAAGATTTTGTATGTGATGTATTCAAACAAATTTTGTTGCATCTGGGAAGAGTCATACAGCCTTAATATCTAGCACACCGGTTCAATTTCCACTCATTTTCAACTTTGTCCTGAAAAGTTATTTGAGAATTTAAATCATCTGGTATATTCGAAATAAAGTGTCAAGAAAAAATACACGACTGTTATGGGTACCGATTTCCCTTGATCTGATTTACCCGATCTCCAAACTTTACTAAACATGTGTACATACATACCAAAAAGTAACCGGAAATGTTATCTGTTGGACAAGCGCTTTTAAATATGAAACGTATACTTGGAAATAAGAATTCACTCTTTCTAAACATTTACACAAATATCAGTGCTCTGTAGGCTCGATTCACTATATGTCAATAACGATATCTAAGTGATATTAGTCATACACTGATATGACTTAAGCGAAAACATACATTTTGAGAAAACTAACTAGTTATTTCGTGTAATTCTAACACGTTGTTTTTTCATTATTTTGGGATTCTTAACAATTCAATTTGACTTCGTAAAACATATTTGCGAAGTAACCGTTTAGTCATTCTTTCTATTGATTATACACATTCGTGCTGTTGATGTATTTAATACTTAACCAGTCAATGGTTTTAAATATGTAAGTTGTATTCAATAAATACGCAGTTTAAGTGTTTGTCTCGCTTATATAATATCGTATGTACATGCATGTGAATACAAGCACGCACACGACAGACGCAGAAACGCATACATGTCGAAATATGTATGTATGCATGTATGTATGTGTGTATGTATGTATTTATGTATGTATATACATATATACGAATATCTACATTCGCAAACGTACTTGCATATTTACGTAAAAGGTATTCACACCACACACTTGCAACCAAAGGTTCCATTTATACACATTCACACATGGGTGTGTCTAAGTGTGTGCATGTGTGTGGTTGTGCGTGTGTGTTTCTGTGTGTGTGTCTTTGTGTGTATGTGTGTGTGAACTCCATCTTCACAGATGATTGTGATCTCTTTGTGCATCTTTCTTGTCACTCCCATTTCTGACATTTCATAAATGATCTCTCAGAAATCTTTTCTCAGGTCACCACTCCTACACCGCCGCAGAATTTTCAGTACAAGATTACTCTTGTTCAACATGATGACCGGTCTCTGGTGTAAAATATGTGGTGTCATATGTTTATTGGTTATCTCTCTTTCGCTTGAATCGGCAGTATTAAATCTGACGGACTAAGCCTGGATGAGTACTTGGTGACACATAAGATGTAAATATATAAAGCTGAGAATGTGTATGAGTGTCTGTCTGTCCCTCTGTCTATGCGTCTCTAGGTGTGCATCACTAAAACTCGAGAACTACCTGATCGATTTCATTCAAAATTTACACATACGTTACTTAGGATCCAGTCCGTGTCATCGGCCAAAAAATTTTGAATTGCCTGCCTAATGCGAGCGAGGATCTATCTTTTATGTCTTAAAGTATTTCAGTATTAAGTGTCAAAAGTGAAACAATAACATCTCTATTGTAATGTGAGATAATACTTTCAGTTTAATGCTTTCACTATTAATACTGAAAATATTACCTCACATGTATACGAGCAAACAAAAACGTGTGTGTATGGGTTCGCTTCGTCTGTTGTATGTATCCATGCCATATATGTAGTTTTATTTGTTTATTTTATCTATTTCTATGTCTTATATTTATCACAGCTGTTTGACACACACATATGTATATATTTATTTAACTACTTATATATTTATTTTTGTATCTATTTATTTATTTATTTATCTGTTCATATGTGTATTTACCTATTTATATATTTATTTATTTACTCATTATTTTATAATACATCTTTCATTATTTCTAGTTGGGGCATATATGTCTGTTTTGTGTGTATTAACCTGTATGTCTCTGTGTATTATTTTCCCCTCTCTTCTCCTCCCAACTGCTTTTAGTCATGTGATGTGGTGTGGTGTAGTGTGGTAGTGAGTGTTACTGTTCCATTTGTGTTTTCTATTGAGGCTCGATCTGTGTACTGTTATGTGTGCAGCTTCTGTGATCTGCGTAGGTGCTGTATCAGTTCTATGTGTCGATACTACTTTAAACGCTATGCTACTAATGGAACCTCCATGTTCTGCCTGAGCATGTTTGTAGAGCACTGACGGGCTTTTCCTTTCTTTGAGCTCCCACCAGTATTCATCTATACGCTCTCCTATGCTGCGTGGAATATATATATATATATATATATATA
>NC_068989.1:25756097-25756887 GCF_001194135.2 Octopus bimaculoides | reverse complement strand
TATATAAATGTTTGTATATATACATAGTTAAACACACGTGCAGGAACATATAGTTATACACGCATGCACAAACACATATACAGATATTGTTTATATAATGTTCTTGCCTTATAATAAAGTATGATATTGAATAAATAAAAATATACCTGCTCTGTTATCTAATATAATGTGGTTGCTTATTTTCTAAGTTTTCAAATCTTATTCGAAACTATACATACATACATACATACATACATACATACATACACACACATACACACACACGCACGCACGCACGCACGCGCGCGCACACACACACACACACACACACACACACACACACACACACACACACACACACACACACACACACACACACACACATGGCTTGGCGATAACTATTAATTTCCAGTACCGCTGCCGTAGTCTCCTTTAGAGAGACGTAGAAATATTAATAACTTTATTTCTGAAAACCAGTGGATGTATTCCACTGAAATTAGATGACTAACCTTCCTACAGATAGTCAGTACCGACGCCTGCTCGGCTCGGCTGCTCTGCATTGACAAGGGGCAATACCCTCAAACTAGTCTAGTCTGCAGATGTCAAACCAGCAAGGGGAAGCTGCTGACCACCCCTGTTCGAAGGTTATAAAGGATACAGGTTCGTGTGTCACATAGCTAGCTAGAGGCGATGGCCTCTTGGAGTCAATCCACGGCAGCATTCGTCCTAATTTTGGGACTGCCATGTTGGCTTGGCGATAACTATATATATATATATATATATATGTGTGTGTGTGTGTGTGTGTGTGTGT
>NC_068989.1:25752093-25755906 GCF_001194135.2 Octopus bimaculoides | reverse complement strand
TATGCATGTATGTATATATTCTACGTAAGGTTGCCTCGAAGAACCTGAAGCGTTCTGGTATTGGGAAAGAATATTGTTAAGTTTTTATAGTACATTTAGAAATATTAGTTTGATGTTCGTAATAAAATAACCCATCGGAGACCACCCTTGGTGCTATCACACAAGCTTCTTTTAAATTGTCGTTAATTAAATTCCTTCCGTGAAAAAGCCATCTTAATCTATGTGTAAAATGTCAGCTTTTAATGGCAAAATGATTTTATTATATTTTATATAATTTTCAAAATTAACGACACAAAAATATAATAATAAAAAATTAAAGCACTGTAAACTTTTAAAAAATACAGAACATTCCAATCCATGTTTATCTGTTCGGGTATATAGCTTAATGGTTAAGAGCTCGGGCTATTAACCCCAAAATTGCAAGTTCAATTCCAGGCAGTACCTTGAATAAATAATAATAATAATAATAATAATAATAAAAACAATAAAAACAATAATAATAATACTAATGATAATAATAAAAACAATAATAATGATAATAATAATAACAGTAAAAGCAATAATAATAATAATAATAATAATAATATTAGCAAAAAAAATTACCCAGGGTTGAGTTCAAAATTCTACCACGATACCTGATGAAGGCTGGAGAGTAAATCTGCCGAAACATCGTGGTACCAACAAACAAGATGAGGACACATATCCTTCCAATGTAAATAATGTAAATCATGTAAATAACGCCATGTTTCTATCTCTCTATACAAAATTCTTTGTCTGTATATCTGTTTCTTATGCATTCTCAAACAGTTCTTTCAAACCAGATCAAATTTTACAAGTTGATAGTATTAGACGCCGCGAGCGTCAACATGTAATTTTTAGTCTCATTTTGATTGGAATATAACATTATTTCGAAAATAATTTTTCTATAGTCAACTATAGAAACGGCCATTTTATACCACGACGACCTCATATTTTCTATATGTGTGTGTGTATGTGTCTATGAGTTTGTGTATGTGTGTTTGCGCGTTCGTTAAGTACGAGATAGTAATAGACATTTTATACGACAACGACGATGCATCTATCATTCTCTCTTCATTTTCTCAACCATTCTGTTGTTACGATGTCTGGTACCAAAAAATTATTACAGCTACTTTTATTGTTTACAATCTTCTGTACCGTTGTATTTGTGTACACCATCACATAAAACAAAATGTTAGAAAGGCTGAAGGTTCAAACAAAAACGCTGTGCTGGTACATTTGTTTATCAGTAAATATCTATGTTGTTACCATTTCTGGTACCAAAAATTATTACACTTTCTTTCATTGTTTACAATCTTCTGTATCGGTGTATTTGTGTATCAGTAAATTACTATGGGTAAATAATTCGTAAAGGACTCGTTCGTACTTCGGTGCGAAATGATTTTTTCAACAGTTTATTTTTTCTCGAGTGCATTAAACGTATCTGACACACCGCAAGTCACATTTCTCCGGAAAATAAATGGGGGAAGCAGTCAAAAAATTATTTCTGGAGAAGAAATGTGGGGGAGAGGTGAAAATATTATTTCACCGCGAAATATCGACGGGTTCTTTACCGCAAATAGCTGTTATATGGTAGTAGGGCGTGCTAGAAATAGTAATCACATCTTTCCTTTTCTGGGGATGATTTACGTATGATTTCGATGTCGCATTCGTTGAAAGTATCCGAAATAACCTGAAAAAAACCACGCGAAACAAAACTCCGCTGGTGGGAAATTCTGAGCCACCGCTCCATCCCTTTCTTTTCAGGTAAAATATGGCTTACAGTGGGTTTGGGAGGTCAGATATGTTGAATGCACTCGAAAAACTGGGGAAAATTGTTTCACACCGTGGTACAAACGGGTCCTTTACGAAATATTTGTCTAACCATGCTTAGAAGGAAGGTGTCAAATTACACTACAAGCAAAGAGTATTCTGTTAAGGCTATGGTTTATAACCCTTGTGCAACTGGGTCTTTCTGCTTGTAACTAATATAGTTCGTAGAATTATATGGTAGTATAAAGAAAGTGATGTTAAGAAATGATTTCTTACAGAAAGAAATTCAGAGAATATCTGAAAGAGAGAGACAGACGGAGAGAGAGAGAAACAGACGGAGAGAGAGAGAGGGGGGAGAGTGGGAAAGAGAGAGAGTGTGGGAAAGAGAGAGAGAGTGGGAAAAAGAGAGAGAGTGGGAAAGAGAGAGAGAGTGGGAAAGAGAGTGAGAGTGAGGGAGAGAGTAGGAGAGAGAGTAGGAGAGAGAGTAGGAGAGAGAGAGAGAGCAAAATGAAACTTATGCTGATGCTGAAAAGTTCGTAAAATTCTAACAGTTATATGGGTTACCAAGCAAGTAAAATAAAATACTCGACTTCAGGTTTTAATTAGAAACAAGCTGCTACTTTACAAATATGCATAGTGCTGAAGAATACTGAGACGGTGATAAGAGCGTTCATGGAAATTTAATGACACAGCTCTATGCTTATATATTTAAGAAAAATAAATGTGAAATGGTAAATTTATTTTAGAAAGTAATAGGTTCTTGACGCTTGGAGAGATAAATATGACTTTCAGAATATGCAATTACAAAAATACAAAATTACAAAAACGTCCTAATGTTTGAATGAAAGCAAAGATTATTTGAGTATACCTTGAAAGGCTTTCATTAAGGTAATGGTGACAGAGAAATTGACTGCAATCTTTGCAATTGTTTTAGTAGGTGCATTGTTCTTTCCCAGCAAAATTACATGCACATCTTAATACGTATACAAACATAGGCGCATGTGTAGTTAGAAGCTTACTTCTTAACCATATCGCTCCGGGTTCAGTTGTACTGCGTGGCAGCATAGGAAAGTGTCTTCTGCTATAGCCTCGAGATCACCAAAGCTTTATCAGAGGATTTAGTAGACGGAAATGCAAAGCCCGTCGCGTATATATGTATGCGTGTGTGTATGAGTGTGTGTGCGTGTGCGTGTGTGTGTGCGTGCGTGTGTGTTTGTCTCTGTAAGCGTGTGTACGTGTGTGTGTGTAGCTGTGTGGATGCATATGTATGTGTGTGCGTGTGTGCGTGTGTGTGATTGTGTCTATATTTGCTTCCGTGCCATCGCTTGACAATTTTGGGCGCGTTTACGTCTCTGTAACGTAGATGTTCGGCACAAGAGGTGGATAAAATAAGTACCAGGCTTAAGAAGATAAAAATAATACGAACGCTTCATTTGACTAAATTTGTTAAAGGCTGTGCCAGAGTATGGCCGCAATCTAATGACTGAAACATGTGAAAGGGAAAAGGATACGCACACATACTTATTACAGAACATTCGCTGACTGTTTGAATACTTATTTAAACCTCTGGCAGCTTTATCCATAAATCAGACAAGAGTTTCTCCAAGCGTGATTGTTGCACATGGCGGTAGTCGCCGACGAACCAACTATTTCGCAGGAAGTTCCGGATTACACATCACCAGGGCTTTAAGTCCGCTAGATTTACCATGTAACGCAATTTATCATGCTTCATAAAATAGAATTTAGTGTTTCATCTATCTATCTATCTATCTATCTATCTATCTATCTATTTATCCGTCTACCTGTCTATATCTCTCTATATGTAATAATAATAATAATAATAATAATAATAATAATAATAATAATAATAATAATAATAATAATTATTATAATTATAATAATTATAATAATGATAATAATAATAATAATAATAATAATAATAATAATAATAATAATAATAATAATAATAATAATAATAATAACAACAACAATAACAATGATAATGATAATATTGGAGTGGAT
>NC_068989.1:25749906-25751277 GCF_001194135.2 Octopus bimaculoides | reverse complement strand
TATATATATATATATTTACATGGTTGAACGTTGTACGTGGGCAGGTATATCTGTATATTATATCCTTGACGATGGCAGAAATTCCGATATAAAAATATGCTAACACATAAGTTTTATGTAGGTAAGTTATTTTCATTATTGAAAAAAATATATTCAGTTATTTAAGATAATGTACGTTGCAATGGCCCTGCACAAAGAGAAAATAACCTTTGAACACATTCAAAGAAAAAGATATCCAATATTATATCGAAATATTCTTGGGATCAAAACTATGCGCAATTCAATCAAAAACATAAGCATCACAGTGCACACTTTCTTTCAAAAAAAGGATAAAGGCACAACAAAAACAATAACAAAAGCAAAAACAACACGAATGGTTTCAAATCTTGGCACAGGGCAGCAGGTTTTGAAAGAGTGAGAGCGAGAGAGCATAGAGTAGATTGCCTCTAGTCCAATACTTAATTGGTACTTATTTGATAGAACCCGAAATGATAAGAGCATAGTCTACATCGCTGGAATTTGAATTCTGAATCTTAAAGACGAATGAAATGCCGCTAAGCATATCGTCCTACGTGGTAAATGTTTATGCCAGATCACCATCTTAATTATACATGTATGCGTCATGCATACATATGTTTACATATGTAAACATGTGTGTGAATCAATGCGTATATTACATTGTGCAACAACATTTTGATCAGTAAGTGTTAGTTTCTATTTCCCTGCGATCTTGAAAGCAAAGAAAATGCCTTCCATTCCGTTTAAACTTTACTCTTGTGTTCTGGACATCAATATTTTGAAATTGATGTATATCCCCTTAACTTTTCTGGATGACTCGGCGCTGAGTTGCTGAATCAGAAATATCCTTATAGCAAATATTTTGCTAATTACCAAGGATTTTCTTGTTAGCTGCTTGACTTTCACCACTTGATTATGCCCTTTATTGGCTGTCAATATGTGCATCTCTGATCAGGAGAAGGAGTAGTGGGAGAGCATCATAGCCATGTGTTGACAGGGATCAATTGGAGTTTCAACAAATGTTACAAAAGAAAAGTTTTAAGGAAATATTAGCTATTTTTCATATTCTAGGGGTAAAAGAATAGGAAATAACAGTTACTACCTAAGTACAATAATCATGTTAGACAATATTGTTTTTGTCGTTATTACCGTTATTCTTCTTCTTCTTCTTCTTCTTCTTCTTCTTCTTCTTCTTATTATTATTATTATTATTATTATTATTATTATTATTATTATTATTATTATTATTATTATTCTTTTATGTTTTACTTTTGCTTTGCATTTGTACAAGTTGGATCCAAGTCTCACCCAGAGACCTCAAGAGACAACAAGTTATTATTATTATTATTATTA
>NC_068989.1:25746812-25749663 GCF_001194135.2 Octopus bimaculoides | reverse complement strand
GCGTAGAATGTGTGCAGTACCCAGTAGTGCAATTTTCTGTATGTTATATATATTTGTAAGTCCTGGTGTTTTTGTTATGTATTTGTCTGAATATTTTTTTATTATACCTAAGGCACCTACTATGATAGGAATTGTTTCTGTTTTTAGATTCCACATTCGAGTTATCTCTATTTCCAGGTCTTTGTATTTTGAAAGTTTTTCCATTTCTTTTAGAGAAACGTTGTCATCTGCTGGTATTGAAACATCAATTAGAAGGCATTTTTTTCCTTCATGATCTTTGACAACTATATCTGGTCTATTCGCCTTAATTTCTCTATCTGTGTGTATTGGCATATCCCAGAGTATGGTTGCTATTATTATTATTATTAATGCCTTTGCACAGCTTCTAACGCTGGAGACGTATTACAGTGTCAGCTGTTCACTACCAGTGAACTAAGGTAACACCTCTTATTTTCGAGCACCTTCCGGAGTATTCGAGCGGTTCCAAGCAGTGCTGTTTTCTGCAAGTGCTCCACACATGCTTAACTTCCCAAACTAACCTGTCATATCTCTCGATATCTCTTTGTTCCTTATCGCATACCTTATTGTCAGATGGGCATGCTATATCAATGGTCCAGCATAGTTTGGTTTCTTTCTCAATTAAGACTATGTCCGTCTTCCTATTCTGTATCTCATGGTCGCACTGAATCATAAAATCCCATAGGATCTTTGCATTTCTATTTTTGACGATGCCTTCAGGTTTGAGGACGTACCAATTTTTTTCTCTGTCAAGTCCATACTTGTTGCAAAGTGGCCAATGGACAAGCCTGGTTATATTGTCGTGGCATCTCTTATATTCCTTCTGTGGAGTATATTGGCTTATAATATGGCATACGATTTCACCGTTTTGTCCACAGATTCTGCACTTATCACTTTCTGCTGTGTTGTCTGTTCTGTATGTTATATAGTTTGTTCTTAGTGCTTGCTCTTGGGCAGCACAGATTAGAGCCTTTGTTTCCGGTTTTAAATCACTTTTGATCATCCACAGCCACCTTTTTTTCTCTGTCTGTCGTATCTTCAACATCCCTATGAAATTGACCACACATTTTTTTCTTTACCCACCAATTTTCAGTTTCATTCGTTTTCAATTTCTGGTGTCGTGCTTTATCTTTGCAACTTTCATCCTACACAAACCTGACCTTATTCCTAATAATAGTGGTTCTGTGTTATTTTTTTACATACTATGCTATGTTGTTTTCTTCTACTATAATGCTGTGTTCGCATCGAAGAAATCCTCTTCTCTTTTTCTTGGTACATACAGTCTGTCTGTGTCACTTTTTGGGTGGAGTGACCCATATCTAGTTAGCAACTTCCTTGTCTCTCTGTATAGACTGTTTAGCTCGTCTACTGTTCCTGCGAGTACTCCTGCTCTATATTTAACGATTCACTGAAACTGCCTATGTGTTGATAGCTTTGATCGTATTCCCAACCATTCAATTCAGAATTAAGGATCACTCTCAGTCTGCGCAAGTACTCCACCCTAATTTTTCCTGTCATTTCTTTCTCCATCAATTTATTCATTTCCCAGGTCCCCAAATGCTTATAGCCCGTCTCTTCTATCTGCGTCATAACCTTCCCCGACTGTATCGTTAGCCTGTTCGTACATATGATTTTGCCTCTCTTCAAGAGTAACACACCAGACTTTCTCAGTCCGAACTCCATTTTGATATCATCACTGAAGGTATACACTGTATCAATGAGGGGACAGATTTGGGCTTCATCTTTACCATAAGGTTTGAGGTCACCCATGAATAACAAATGGTTGACTTGGTGGCTTTTGGATACATACCCAGGTTTTGCTTTCCTAAGAATCAGTGTTAGTTATATCAATCACAGTACAAAGATCAGTGGGGACAGGCAGTCTCCTTGAAAGATGCTCCTCCTAATTTATACTGTCCCTAAACTTCTTCCGGCTGGACGTGACAACGGCTAGACGTGTACTTAGCTTCTCTGACCTGTCAGCAGCTGAAGACAGAGAAACACTAATACAACCTAGCAGGACAACTGAAAAAATAACTCTAAAAGACTGGAATATCTACAGTCTTCTCTGAGTATTTTGAATTTCCCTCAAAATAAGTTAATGAACTTACAAATCTACAGCTTTGGCCATACACACGAACACCTCAAAACGTTTAGAAACTTTAATATCTCCAATTTTGTGTGAACATTTTGTCTTCCCTTCTGCCATGGCTAACAGAATATGTAAACATGCCTTTTATTGTAAGAAGACAATTAAATGCACGGTTAAAAAAATTAAGGATGTAAGCACCTGCCTATATATTCATACTGCACAACTACAAAAAATGTAAACCACAGCAATACTTTTAAGAAGAAAAGAACAATTCCAAAAGAAAAAGAAATTTAGAAATTCAAAAATCCAACAAGTTGAACATATCTTCCTCCTACTATTCACAAAGACAGGAATATCTATAATTTCCTGTGAATATTTTAAATCTCCCTCAAAATAAAATAAGATAGGAAACTTACATACCTACAGCTTTCGAACACACAAACGATTAGCTTTAAAAAAAAAATGAATATCTACGACTACCGTGTGAATACTTATCCTTTCCTCTCTCCCTGAGTATTCGAAAATGTGAACATCTTTTTTCATTGCAAAAGTCCTACTGTATTCTCCAACTGGACAAGACAAACGAACATCTCAAGAAAGCTTAAAAACTGTAATATATTACACAAATACGTAAACACACCTTTTATTGCGACAACACAATTGAATTCAGAAATTCAAAAATTCAACGACGTGAATATCAGTATATGTGTGTGTGTGTATAGATATATGTATGTGAGTGTG
>NC_068989.1:25739805-25746802 GCF_001194135.2 Octopus bimaculoides | reverse complement strand
ATATATATATATATATATAAAATTATTATTATTGTTGTTGTTTTTCTGCTAGTAATTACAAATAGAACAGGAAGAATTGCTTCTTTTCAAGGCAGCATTCTCAAACTCTCTGTGGTCAGTGGCCACTGGTAGTTGTAAATACATTTGATCTCTGCTTACACAAAGGGTGCGAAGATTCGTTTGTTTCTATGGCTGACGTCCCCACCATCTGCCGAATCTATTTATAGACCTCTAGCCTATGAACTTTTCCCCAAACTGCTTATCAACTAGTTCCTGAAACAACGGTAGTAGTGGTGATGGTTGATAATGATAGAAATAAAAATAATAATATGCTGCAGCTGCTAATACTAAATACTACTAACACTAAAATAATACTACAATAATACCACAACTACTACAATTATGACAGCAGAGGAATCTGAGGCCCAACTACCACCCTTAACACTACCCACCCCTACTACCGTTGCTGTTACTGCAACCACTGCTGCTACTACACATAAAAACAATAATATCAGTGATACCAGTGATGATAATAATGATAATAATAATGAAAGGAAACGGGTGGAGCCTCATGGGTTGATTATTAATGATACATCTAGTGATGGTGTCACAATAAAAACACTGGTAATTGCGCAACCTGATAATCATTACCTCATATGAGTGACAATGAAAACACAAAATAGTGTGAATAACGGAGGGAATGAAACTGAAGCCCATGATGGTTACAGTGTTACATCCGGTAGGCTCAAAGTTTCTGGTCCGGATCTAGCCTGTCGATGTCCAGAAAGGGACTACCAGGCGTAGATGAGGCAAGCAAATTAATGCTGTGATCATGGACTGTTACTACCTGAGCAACCCGGTAGATGAAAATGGTGCTCAAATTAGGGGTTACCGACAACGTATGTATGATCATTGGAGAGAAAAGGGATTGTTTCAACTTACGGAACAGAGACTATGTGATCAAGTTAGGGCAATAAGAAAAAAATGTTGGTTCACAGAAGTAGAGCTCGAAGCTATCAAAACATGTGCCATGGAAAATAGTAGCAGAGATAACAATGAAAATACAGTTCTTACTAATAATCTCATAGCACAGGAAAGTGGTAGTTTACTTGATGAGAGACATATAGAAGATCTAAAAGAAAACAATAAAAGTAATGTTGACAAAAGGCAATCTACGACAGAATAAAGGCAAGACTACAGGAGAACGATAGCGACATTATTTGCAACCTTAAAGAGATTGATCGATGGGAATTGAACCAAGAAAAGTAAAATGTCAATGAAATTCTGAAATACACCAGAACAAACATCACAGAAACAAATAATTTGATCAAGGCAGCAAGTATTGTTGTAGCAGAAAATGTGGGTGTCTATGTCAAGAAAAAGAAACATAATGGGAGTGACAAAAGAAAATATCCATAGTGGGAAAGAAGAATCCAGGCAGGGTTAGACATGCTCTTGAAGGAAATCTCGGTGTTACACCGAAAAGAGAAAGGGAAGCTTAAAAGCGAACAAAAATACAGGGCGCTGAAAAGGAAATAAAATATTGAAAGAAAGGGCCTGAAAGTAGTAATGGAGGAACTGAAACAGCGCCTCGTTGCAAAGAAAGCAAAGATGGTAAGATACAACCAAAGAATGAAGGTATACCAGCAGAATAGGTTATTCAGATTAGATCAGAAGAGATTCTACAAAGAAATAATGGAGAGTGTACAAATGAAAAGTTGATACCAGATAACAATGAAAGTCAAAAGGTTTTGGAATGACATCCAGAGCAAACACACGGAGCACAAGAAGGTTGCTAAGCGGTTGCAAGAACTGAAACAAACAGTAGTCTGTCCAAAACAGGCAGAACTACTCATTTCAGCTAGGGAAATGAAGGAAATCAGCAAAAAATGAGCAACTGGAAGGCCACGGGATCAGATGGAGTTCAAGCCTACTGGATCAAAAGATTTGATGAATGTCATGCACGAATAGCTGCGCAACTCAACACCTTATTAAATACCGACCAAGGAACACCAGAGTGGTTGACATAGGGTAGGACTGAGCTATGCCTGAAAAAAGGCAATACGGTAGACAATTACAGACCGATATCCTGTTTGCCAATTATGTAGAAGTTATTGACTTGAATACTCGCACAGTCAATGTACGAACATCTGGGGAAAAATGAACTCCTGCCACATGAGCAGAAGAGTTGCAAGCGTAAGTGCAGAAGCACCAAGGATCAACTCCTGATAGACAAAACTGTACTTAGAGACTGAAAGAGGAAGAAAAGTAACTTTGTCATATCATGGATCGACTATCGTAAAGTGTACGATATGATCCCACATTCTTGGATTATAGAGTGTATGAACCTATTTGATATTGCATCGAATGTTGAGCGATTGCTTGGAAAAAGTATGGTGAATTGACAGCATTATTATTATCATTATTATTATTATTATTATTATTATTATTATTATTATTATTATTATTATTATTATTATTATTATTATTATTATTATTATATGTTTGACTTTTCCTTTGTATTTTTTAGAAGTTCACTCCAAGTCTCACCTAGAGACCTCAAAGGGCAACAGGTTAGTAGATCATGTTGTTATTCTGTCCAGTGTATCATATATTTGGCTTTGCACATAGTATTGTTCCAGAGAATGTTTAAGAAAACATAAGAAAATTAAGAGTTTGTTTTAAAATTTGAGATTACATAGACAGTATTTTACAAAGGATATGGGAAGTTCCCATGAGCACTTTTGAATTTCTCCCATTTTGCGGTTTCTTGGTATATGAGTTAGGTAGAAATCAGTCCCGTTTTCTATTATTCGTAGGGCACCTATGACAACAAGTATTGTTTTAGTCTTTAGGTTCGACATTTTGCCAATTTCTATTTCAAAAAATTTATACTTGCCTAATTTTTGGTAGTTCTTGACACATATTTATGTTGATTGGGACAGCCAGATCAACTTGGAGGCATGATTTTTGTCGGATGTTTTTCTATAAATGTCTGACATATTCGCATCCATCATTCTGTCATTTTGAATGGGGAAGTTCCAGAGGAGCGAGATATGATCATTTTGAAGCACTGGAGGTGGTTTGCGTTCCCACCAGATTTATTGATGGGGCAGGTTCAGGTTTTTGCAAATTGTGCAGCTTTCTCATGCCTGTTGAGATACTCTGTAGGCGTACGAAAATTGCACATGGAGACAATATAATCAATGGTTTCGTTTTGTTGTTGACATACACGACATGTTGTGTTACTGCAGTTCTTTAATATGTTAGCCTGATAGTTCCCTGTAGGTAGGCATTGATCTTCGACTGCTATGATAAACCCTTTTGTTTCTAATTTTAACCCAGAAGACACTAAGCATTTAAGGGCCTTGTCAACATCGGCACCATTAGCTCTCTTTTGGGTATTTGCTATTGAGATGTCTTTGTTGCCTTTATCAGTAAGAATATCTAAGGTAGCAGCTTTAGAATGGATTTTCATACGCTTAGATTTTTCTGTGCCTGTTTCCAGTAAGTCTAATTCTGGAATGTGTTATATTTGGAATTCACTTAGTTATTTCTTCGCCTGTTTGGTTACTGAGTATGATGCTTTCTTGCTTACATGCTTAAAGACAAGTTTTAACATCCAGTCCTCAGATGTAAAAGTCCACGGCCACCCTCTTTTCTTGACAGGTAAAGTCGTTCTCTATCTGCCTAAGGGTGGTGCATTCTATGCATTGCCGACTTTTTTGTAATTTTCTGTCAAGATTACATATTTCAGTAATTAGCTAGTAAGCCCTGTTGTTGTTGCTGGTCATTTTTTGCAAAGAACTTCAAATCAGCTATGTAAGAGAGGTGATTTATATTTTTATCAAACATTTTCTAGCCATATTGTGCATCATCGAGGCAATAAGGCGAAGCAAAAGAGAAGTTGTGAGAGTCACCCTGGAAAATGCCACATGAAATTCTTACATGTCCAGCATTGAGAGATTCATTTTCAGTGTTCAAAGTCAGTGAGGTTCTCCATAATCTCATAGTTACAGACAAGAAGACTCGTAAAGTAGGTGCTATGTTATACATTTTCAGAAATTTCTTAATCCAGCTATGTGGTAGACTATCAATAGCTTTTTCATACTCTATCCAGGTTATCGGAAAGCTCTTGTGTTGTTTGTGACAATCTTCCAAGTTCATCTTATTTATGAGTAGCCGAACGTTACAACCATAGTACTCACGTTTACATCATTTTTGCTCATTAGGAAATATGCCACTTTCTATTAAAGAAACTATAAGTATATTCAGTGAAGACAGATCTTAGAATTTTATACATTGCTGTTAAGCACGTTATGGATCTATAATTTTTAATTCATTTGTTTCTTCATTTGTTGGAAGTAGAAATTTTACACCATTAACTAGCTAAGACGGACTCATACTAGGTTGTTGCAAAGCATGTTTGTAAAATTTTGTTAGCGGTTCATGACTGTCTGGGAAGGCATTCACCCCACCAAAAAGTTAGGAATTTTACCCTTTCCTGGAGACTTCCATTTGCATGACTTCCTGAGAGCAGATCATACATCCTCTACCTTGATACACTCCCAGTTTTGCTCCTGTAAGAAGTCTAAGTCTGTAGATATTCTATCAATCCAAGGGGCCTTTTACTTGTGTTTTATTTCTTCTGTCCAAATTTTATTCCAAAATTCCTGCACGTTTTCTTTTCATGGTATTTTCCCTATTTTTCTGTAAAACATTTTAGGGTTATTGTTGAACATGTTGTCCTTGAAGTATCAAACGCGCTTTTCATACCCTGTTATGCAGGTAGATTGAGCACATACCTTTTGCTTGATAGTTTTTATGGTGGTATCGATGTTAACTATGGCATTCATATTATATTTTTTCTTTAATTTTCAGAATTTTGTTGGTTTGTTAGTCTTGTCACACTTAAGGTTTTTAAACATTCTATGTCAGACCTACGTAGCTGAATTTGGTGTTGAATACGCTCTTGCCAAGAAGGCTTTTTGTGGAATGTTGTCGTTTTCTAATCTTTTCCTTACATAGAATCATTGAGATTTTCGCGGATGCATAGGACAGTTGGTTGACTTCTGTAATAGCAACATCATAAGCTGAAAGTATATCCTTAAGCGCAAGGCGGATTTTACCAATTACTTTCAGGTTTTGGTTAGAATTGCGAATTTTTCGGAGAGCGTCGCGTTCATTCATATTGGTTTCTTTATTTTCCAGCCATTCAATCATGATTTGATTTTTTAGAACATGCATTTCTGTTGGGTCAATTTCTGTCTGACGTTTTCATGTAATTGATTTCCATCTGTCTTTAGTTTTATAGATGGTTCAGAGAGTATTTCCTTTTGCTTACCTGTTACATTAACTCTTTCAATTATTATTGCATTTTCATCAGACCTGGACTGGTCTATAATTATATCCTATGAAGTATGTTCTTTAGCAGCAACTTCGTTCATTTTATCCCTTACTGATTGTTTACTTTGGTCAATCTCTAATTCAGTTAGTAATTTCTTTTTAATGCTTCTTCTGACGTTGACAAGTTACTGCTTATGTAGGGTCTTACTTCATGGTGTTTCTGTCTTCAGTTTATGTAGGTTTGTACAGTATTAGATTCATTTGCGGGAAATACATAGCATGATATACGGCCTTAAGAACTTCTTTATTATCTCCCCTAGATCACTTTCATTCTTTTTCTTTCGGTTATTTGAAGACGAGCATAGATGGCCATCTGTTGGAATATTCGGTTGTAGGGTACTTCTATTTCCTGTGTTTCGGAAAGATTTGTGACCAGTAGCTGATATTAGTACCCAACCTGCTTCATCATTCGCGTACGCGGTCCTTGGTGATACGGTTTATATTTTGCTTTGTTATCACTGACGTAGGACGAGCTTAAACGTTAACATTAGGAGACGGATCTGTGCATTTAGAGTTAATTTTTTGAGACAGCACCACCTCCGGTTTCTCTGAATGAAAACATTGCTCGTAACGTAGCTTTTTAATGAGAACAAATTTGTACTGTTCTTTATTATGTTTATTTTTGTTGATAGATGTATCTCCGGGCATAGGATTTTGTGCTGTGTAAACTTATGAATTGTTCACTCTATCTGTGTTAGTTTGAAGAATAAAAAATATTTTGTTTTCTTTTTGTTGTATTTTTGGCTTCCTTTTTCACGCGTGTTTTCATATTCACTTAGTTGTGTAAACATCGTGATGTGTGTGTAGCCCTATGGGTATTAAAATGTATATATGATTGTGTAGACATTCGAGTGTATGCGTAATTAATCAATTCGTGTATTTTATGTTTTGTTCCATTTGTATTTTATAATTTGTAAACTTTCCGATGTTGATTATGTATGTGTGTTTCGCACATGTTTCACTGAGACATCATGCATAGGAGAAACTGTTGTTTGCATGGCAGAAAAAATATAGTTTTTGTGATTATCCTCGTGAAAAGGCCGCTTCCTTCAAATCTTCCACAGGTTCCTTTATTATTATTATTATTATTATTATTATTATTATTATTATTTTTGTTCTTTCTTCAAATTTTCTTCCATTTCTCGCCGAGTGTTTTCCGTACACCTAGGGCAGAGAAACTCGTTGTATGCATTCCCAGTTTACACACGCAAATTCACAGGTAAAACATGTATTTAAGAAAAACAAAATCATGAATAGATGTTGTTTTCACAGCGATAATGCTCGTCTCAGTATATGAGTCGTTCCAGTTAGCACGATTTTTTGCACTTCCTGTAGGGATGATATCATTTTCAAATAGGTTTCAGTACCTTTTTTTATCATTCCTAGAGATCCTACAATCACTGGTATGGTAGTCGCCTTGAGGTGCCACATTTTTTCAATTTCTATTAGCAAGTCTTTATATTTACTGATCTTGTCAAATTCTTTCGCCGCTATATTATGATCAGAGGGAATACTCATGTCAATTAATAAACACGTCTTCTTTGTCTGATCTTTTATAATATTATTATTATTATTATTATTATTATTATTA
>NC_068989.1:25733508-25738972 GCF_001194135.2 Octopus bimaculoides | reverse complement strand
TATATATATATATATATGTATATATTCTGTTGCAGATGCGGCACAGCGGAGACAATTGCTCATTCCTAAAGTTGACCCTCCAGTTCGTGAGTGGTCTAGGAGTTCATAATGAGACAAAAGAGCGGGTGTATTATCCGAAATGTAGACCATTTTATATCCATCACGGCTGATCCTACCAATTGGTTTCACGCTAGGAGTACAATGGAGTGTTACGTAAAAAATCAGATTATATACCCTTTCGCTCATGAGAGTTATGCGATATGGAAGGGAGTATGGCGACTGATCTCTATTTTCGAAGGTGAATTGACATGTTCAGTTTGCAGTTACTGTGAAATAGATGGTGAAACGGAGCCGGCAAATTGTTTGACTAATGCATACACCAATACACCCATGTACACACACGCATGTTCTAATAGACTCTCTCTCACCAACTCCAACATATACCCCCACATATATAGACCCCACGCACACACATTACACACCACACGTTAGCATATATCCCCCTTGATCTAAAGCAATAAGAAAAGAATAAAGACTACCGAACAAAATACCTGGAAAATATTATACATATGACACCACTACATATGTTACATGCCATATCCCCACAGGAGCACTACACTTAATAACACACAGGCTTTCCACAAATACTTCAAGTTGAGAGCAGTCACCATATTCCTTTACATATCGTCTAACTCTGATGAGCGTAGGATTTTATAATCGGATTGTTAACTAACACTCCATTGTATTCCTAGCCTAGCACGAAACCAATTGTTAAGATCAACCGTGATGGATATATATATTACAGTACATTACGAATATTATATATATATTAAATTATAAATTTTAAACACCATTTGTCTTCTTTATATATCTTCGCAGCAGATACGACCAGCTTTGAGTCTGATGTACAGTCAAAATTGAATTTCGTACTTATATATATCTATATGTACAGTATACGAGCAGCACATAATATGTTCATGGTTGATTTACCTCACTGTGAACCTTGTGTCATTGCACCTATCAATTTCTGTCACTCTAGTGTTGATGTGTTCTAGATTCTAATAAATCATAAAACAAATATAAATATATAGGCGTAGGAGTGGCTGTGTGGTAAGTAGCTTGCTTACCAACCACATTGTTCCGGGTTCAGTCCCACTGTGTGGCATCTTGGGCAAGTGTCCTCTACTATAGCCTCGGGCCGAGCAAAGCCTTGTGAGTGGATTTGGTAGATGGAAACTGAAAGAAGTCCGTCGTATATATGTATATATGTATGTGTATATGTATTTGTGTGTCTGTGCTTGTCGCCCAAACATCGCTTGACAACCGATGCTGGTGCGTTTACATCCCCGTAACATAGCGGTTCGGCAAAAGAGACCGATAGAATAAGTACTAGGCTTCCAAAGAATAAATCCTGGGGTCGATTTGCTCAACTAAAGGCGGTGCTTCAGCATGGCCACAGTCAAAAGACTGAAACAAGTAAAAGAGTAAAGACAGAGAAAATATATATAGAGAGAGAGATACACAAATCGACAGATAGATGAATATAGATATATGGATAGATAGATAGATAGATAGATAGATAGATAGATAGATAGATAAATGTTTTTGTCAGTTCATATATATGTGTGTGTGTGTAGCGTTCATCGTGTGTCATTCCCATACCAATCTCTGTATATGCACTTGTACGAACGTGTGTGTGTATATATATATATTTACAAACAAACATATATATATGTATATATATATATATATATATATATATATTTATATATATATATATATATAGGTAGATAGATAGATAGATACATACATACATACATACATACATACATACATACATACATATATGTATGTGTGTGTGGGTATGTGTATGTGTGCATATATATATTCATACTGAGAGAGATAGGGGAAATGAAGTTTACGCGTGTTTGTGTAAGTGAATTTATGTATTATGTTGTATCTCTGTGTGCAGCATTGTTAATGTGCATTAACATACATTTATATAGTTTCTGGTAACGTTTCTTTTGTCACGTTAAAACATCTATGCATCTAATTGGATGCTGAACTAAGTTTTATCTCAAATACACGAGCTTCTTTAATTTGGTTTATGGTAGATACACAAATACCTCAATTTGCTATTGCAATGTTTATCCATATTTTATATCTGTATAAAAATCTCCGGTTGAAAATGCGACATATACTATCAAGAGAATAAATAAAATTGTTATCGAATTACAGAAACGGCAGTTCTAAGAAAACTTAATTTGAATTAGCTACAAAAGTCATAAAGGAAATAGTGCAAATTTGCTATGATCAGTGTTCAAAAACGAACAAACTATTTCATGATTTATCGAATATTTTCAAAGCAAGAGAAAGTCAAGGAACATATTTATGTGAACTCATCAAAATAATTAAAGATTCAGTATGTAAGTCTATTGATTATAAATGAGATTGTTTTCAGATAATTTACAATATTACACAATATATATATTATACAAGATGTGTATATATGTGTGTGTGTTTGTGTGTCTGTGTGTTTGTGGGTCTGTGTGTGTGTGTGTGTCTTTGTCTGTGTAGCGAGAGTGATGTGATGTACAGAAATTGAATATTGAGAAAAAAGTCGTCAGAATTTTGGAAAAAAGATCTTATTTCGTTATTATTATTTGCGCTTCCGTTCCTTTCCCGAACTTGTCACATAAAATTTTGTGAATGTACAAACCGCTTCTTCATTTATATAAAACAGATGTTTGGGGGTTGTTGTTTAGAAGAGAACCTTGTTTTTGTTTTTTGGGGTGAGGTTCCATGACATAAAGAGAGAAAGGCAGAGAAATGAGAAAGCAATAGATGAGTGATTGTTTATTTTGCACGAATTCCGGGTCTACAGCGGAAAGAAAATTTATCTAATGATTTAATCCGGAATTGCTATGTTATTTGAAATTAATTTCAAATTGCATGTCAGTCTCAATGAATTTGCTCTGTCCAATAAGCAGGTTTTTAAGGCACTAAAAATCATCTAAAGAAGCACATTTCCAGAATATAATACAACTGGAAAGGTCAGCTCTCCTTCTAAAAGAATTAAATATATTTATGCACAAACACATCGAACCTATAGAGGAAGTAGTCATCAAAATAATTACGATGGATGAAGACAACATCTATAAATATAAAGCTATTAAAATAAGTGTTGTATCTTACCAAATCATTATTATAATAGGTGCTATAAATTTAAAATTCTAATAATGATTAGTGAAATAAACAAAAGGGGAAAGACACTACACTTTACGTAATTGCAAATATCCAAGTAGGAATGTACATGCATCTGAATGATTCTGAAATATAGGAATGATAAGAAGATTTAGAAATTCATGTCTTACAAACTTTACAAATATATCTTTCCGAAACGAAATTTTTATTTGAAACATATATCATGGTTGTTGTAGCAAATTGAGCAAGTACGATAGATGAAGTTGGTCAGAATCTTAGCAGCGATAATAATTGATGTTGGGAGAAGGGACTTCATCTAATTTTATTTTGCAAGTAAATTTATGAATTTTAGTAAAGCCAACTTATGTAATGAACCCTGCTGAAACGCCAGTGGCATTATTTTTGGGGTTGTACATTTGTGTTTATCATATTTACTCTAGAGTATACAGTGATTATTGTTATTTATGTACATCATCTCTGAATCTGTCATATTCTCTCTATAGATTTCAGGAGGAATTTCTTTTTGATTTTCAAATGCATTTTAGACATATTCTCTTGCTAGGAGAACGTTGATAACTACACCTAACTATGTATTTGCATTAAGGTACCGTTAAATCACAGTGCAATAGAGAACGTGAAAGGACACCCACTAAAATTGTTTTTAAAAGGAGTCGTTCAGGAGACATCCGATATACGAGGTCGGATCAATAAGTATCCGGACTGTTGCCATAGTAACACAGTTAAGGAATGTAGAGTAAAGCTGCTTGGCACAAGTTCACGTTGATCTCTGCTGTGCTTGCACACTATGTTTTAACATTTTGGCTCACATCCGCTGTTTGCAGGAGTGCTTGGAAGGAACGTGTGTAGCGTGTGATCGTCGCATTGACCATGACAGAGAAAGTTCTCATGGTAATACCTGCTCAAAGGCCAACGCAAATTGCAAAAAGTATATGCAGAGGAATGTACGAGTCGTACACAAGTGTACGAGTGGGTTCGACGTTTCGAAGATGGCCGAAAACATGTCGACATTGACGAACGTTATGGGAAACCCGCAACCTGCAGTACTGAGAAAAACATCGCAGATGTGTGTGCAGTTGTGAGGAAAAATTGTAGAATCCCCATCCGTGAGTTATCAGAGAATGTGCAGATTTGTTACGGTTCAGTTCAGTCCATTATCATTCAAGATTTGGGTATGAGACGCATGTCTGCGAAATTTGTGCCAAAACGGGTTTCAGCTGACCAAAAAGACACTCTCCTTGACTATGTTCAGAACAATGAAAACTCTTCGAAAACTTTGCGTAAGCCTCTGGGCAGGTATCACAAAGCTTTTGGCAAAATTTGCTCTAGATTCTCTGCTCAACTTTCTCTGTCATGTTCAAGCACTGCTGTAAACAGCAGAAGTGAGCTAGAACGTTAAAACTTAGGGCACACGCACTGCACACTGGACGGTCAATTTGCGTGCTTTAATTTCGTTACTATGGCAGCAGTCCGGATACTTATTGATCAGATTACGTAAAACATCTTAGCAAAGAATAGACTATCAGCAATGGAATCATTATAAACAATAATACCATAGATATGCAACCTTGTTTTATTGAACAAATATCAATTAAAATATTTTAACTGCGAAGAATATACGGTCACATATATTGTTGCATTTTGAAAACGCTTCTATACGTGCTCACCTGGTGTTGGAACGTGTTGGCACATTAAACTGTATGTCTGTCGGCAGATAACAAATGACTAATTTCCTATCTTATCATTTTGGTTACCTATCAAATATAGGAGTATTGTAGGCTGGAAAAATATCGATACGATGTTGAATATCGTTCATTATATAGTGTTTCTTTGCTATATTTCAATCGTTGTAACAATCAAAACTCGTCCAATTACAACTTTTAGATATTACACCGATTCTCAACGGCTCCATGTTTTACCCTAAATGAAGCTTGCATATTTTGTTTAGATATTGTTCGTGGTTATATCAGGATAACTGATAAATAGGGTGACAGAGCGGCAGACACACGGACAAATAGATAGATAGATAGATAGATAGATAGATAGATAGATAGATAGATAGATAGATAGATAGATAGATAGATAGATAGGTTTCTTTATTAGCCACACAGGGCTCAACACAGAGGGGACAAAATACAAATGTAGAGTTTTTTTCTTTTCGAGGGGGGCGAAAACAAAGCAGAACAAAAAACAAAAGTGGGGACAACGATGAAGAAAAAAAACCATCGCAAAACGTTTGGGG
>NC_068989.1:25724459-25727413 GCF_001194135.2 Octopus bimaculoides | reverse complement strand
ACAAAAATTCCAACAAAATGTGGACAATAAAAGGTCAAATAAACATTTACCTCTGCAGCCGATGTGACAGCACGTCCGTGAAAAGAGATAGATAGATAGATAGATAGATAGATAGATAGATAGATAGATAGATAGATAGATAGATAGATAGATATTCCAAAAATGTTCCCTTCTATTATGAGTTCAGTACTCAAATAGCTTAAGAACATTATGGTGAATCTCTTCTGTAGTTCGTGTTGTCGGTGATAAGCACTCTTTGTGTTGATATCCAGTTACATGTCACTCAATGCCATGGTGGAGTTCCGTTTACAAGTAGAAATCCCCCGATATTTTAGCGAATCGATGTGCCGGTTTCCCATTTTATACCAATTATTTCAACATTAAAAGCGGCATACGGCGTAGTGGTAAAGAGCGCGGGCTACTAACCCTCAGATTCCGAGTTCGAATCCAGGCAGTGACCTGAGTAATAATAATAATAATACTAAACTAATAATAATGATAATAATAATAATAATAATAATAACAACAACATCGAAAATTATTTAAATATTGTACATAATTCTTCATCTCTTAAATATAGAACAGTATGATTTAGCAGAGCAAATCCTTATTATAAGCGTTTGTGACATAAAACATGTAAAAACTACCGAAATAACATGAAATATGGAAAGAGTGCCCAAATTTACATGTTTATAGTTCGTCCCACAATGCGTCAGCGAATTAATTAATTATAGGAAGATGAAAATGAACAGTCAATAGAGAGGAAAAGGTTTATGAATAAGCGTTAAATATCTCAGGTACCATTTCCGGTTAGTACGTCGTGCAGTTTACACTCTAATTTTGGAGGAATAATCTGTGGTTTTACAATAAGGATACCAAGTATTCCGATAAACGGAAAGCAAGTTACCATTATTAAACTTGGCTGCCAACATTTGTGTGTTTTTCTTGTGTGCTTGAACAAAACGTGCTACGAGTCAAGATCATTGTTAAGATGCTGCAATTGTTTCTGGAATTCAGTTCAGCGTGCGATTTGGTATACTTTTGCAAAGAAATTTGGTATAAGATTGGGCAACTGATTTATTTATTTATTTATGTGTTTCTACTGATCTTTTTAAAGACAATTAACATAATTTTGAGAGAAGTCAAACTAATGGGGTAGATTGCCATTGCGTTTAAAGAGCTCACTGGTCAGTAGGCCTGTTAGAATTATTGTTCGCCGGCTACATGGTGAATTTCCACATCCTAATTTGGATCAGATATATTCAGAACATGATAATTGACATTTTTTTTATTGTATGTTAAAAATATGAACAAACTAAAGTTATATACAGCGATATGGCTAACACTATTTGCAAATGAAAAGTTCGATTGTAAAAGTCGAAATAATCGACAGTTATGATTACAGCTTCTTATTCATTTATTTTATAAATAGATTCAGGTATTTTCAAATTATTTATTGTAAAATTGTTAACATTTCTTGTTTATTTTACATCAGCGCTCTTCAAAGGAAATTTTTGATTTGTGTGTGTTCGTGTGTGTATGTGTGTGTGTGTGTGTGTGTGTGTGTGTGTGTGAGTGTGTCTGTGTGTCTGTGTGTGAGTGTGAGTGTGTGTGTGTGTGTGTGTGTGTGTGAGAGAGAGAGAGAGTGTCTGTGTGTGTGTGTGTTTCTATGAATGCTATATCGGTTTATTGTTCTGCTTTGAACAAAACAATAATTATTATATTTTATTGTATGCCTGGACAAATGTATGCGAGTTGAAAACATTGAAGCAAATTGCAATAAGAATACCTGCTCGCAAGTAATCAGAATAACAAAAGGTATTTCAGGCATGATCTCACACAATTTCAAATTATCGTTTATATACTGAATCTTCAAAAGAGAATTTTAGATTATTCTGACATTTCTTGTATATATGTTTTCTCAGTTGTTTATATATTTGAAAGAATTAATGAGAAAGAACTTACTATTATATAATTGAGCTCCCTCTCTCTTATTTAGGCTTAAGTGATGACGGGGAGATGCATTTTCATCATTTCCATAATCTCGAACAAAATAATAATGTATTTGATTGAATGGTATGCATTATGTATTACCTAAACTTGGTATAAAACTAATTATTATATCCATTCATAAAATAAGGCTTTATATAGATACTTTTATCTCATAGGAAACATTATATTAAACCTGTTGAGCACTCTTTCGATAATCGACAATGTGAAATTCATTGCAGTAATATTTTGGTTAAACATAGGCGAGGTAAAATCAGACGGACATACTCAAGACATTGACAACCGAAATATTTTAAGTTTTTCCATGGGTGCAAGGATAGGTTTTGAACAGATAAACTTATTTTAAACAGATAAACCAGTTTCTAGATAGCTTTACAACACATTGTTGTAAAACTACTGATAAAACTAGCTAGGTATGGAACTTTTTCACTGTTGTGCATGTTATCAATACGAAATTAAGGAATTACACAGTAGACAATGCCCTAGAAAAATTCAGCACGATTTCCTCTCTATGCAGGCTGCAGAAGTCATCAGTCGTGAAGCTGACACCATCATTTTGATGAAAATCACCGATTTTGTCCTATGCATTTCGTATTGCAATGACTCGTAACAGCGTTTGCCATTTTATGGCTTATTCAACGTATTTATTTTACCTTTGCTCTTATACTGATAACTGACTTTCAACTTGTTATTCTATGTGAAACACTTTGCCGAATGTGTATTAAAAATGCATATTTTCATGGCTTTCTGGACGAATTTCTCAGGGAAAGCACTTACGTTCATTCAAGCGACACGGATGGTTTCAACCAAGAATATCCAAATATTTTGTACATCAAATTCTACGATATTGAACATCAGCCTTTCATCTCAATGTCGAATGACTCTGAACTGATTATTGATATATCGATCAATCGGTATCTCTTTCTCTCTCTCTCTCTCTCTCT
>NC_068989.1:25723561-25724435 GCF_001194135.2 Octopus bimaculoides | reverse complement strand
TATATATATATATATATATGCATATATATAGACGTACATATGCATGTGTATACATATATATATGTAGGTAGTTATGCATTTATATGCGTGTGGATGTGTGTGGATGTGTGTGTGTGTGTCTGTGTGTTTGGGTGCGCGTGTGTGTTTTCTGTATACATGAACATAAATATGTATGCATTGCTATGTAATCATCGGCCGCGGCAAGTGCTTGAGAGTGAAGCTAGAGGGGAACTACTGCGCAAGAATCATGTACTTTACAGTGACGCCCCTGTCAGCTTAAACACAGAGGACTAACATACGTCAGAAAGGTTACGCATGAATACGTTTCTCGTAAGATTGATAAGGAGAATAATATAAACATGAAATGTAGCACCTCTTTTTCGCGTGACATTCCATCACACCTTGAAAGAAACGATTGTGAAGTGAAAAAAAAAAGAAAAGAAAAGAGAACGGATATAAGTGCGAAGTATCTAGTAAATAAAAGAGTGAATGAGAACTCTCAAGATGCATCAATTACTGTCGATTTTGGTTATAACATATGGGATTAGCACCTGTCGCAAACTATCATCAAGTTAATATCTTCCATTGCAATATGATGTGCTGAAAATATATAGAATGATACACACAGAAAACACTTTCTGGCATAAAAATAGACATTACATATGTTATTTTATACATAAATATTGGCAGCAACAAATTATATAAAAAATTAACAACGAATTCTGCACCAAGTGTTTACATTCATTGTCTGTTATATATATATATATATATATATATATATTCTCTTTTACTCTTTTACTTGTTTCAGTCTTTTTGACTGTGGCCATGCTAGAGCACCGCCTTTAGTCGAGCAAATCGACTCCAGGACTTATTC
>NC_068989.1:25709867-25723009 GCF_001194135.2 Octopus bimaculoides | reverse complement strand
ATATATATATATATTTGGGACGTGGTGGATGTATACACATCTACCATATAGTTTAAAATAATACATGTTACTCCCGGTAACGTACGCAGAATGACTGCTTTTAAAATGTTTTCTGGATGGATTCTTCGCAGTACATAAACGCACATACAATAACGGTGTCTACGATGTTGTTGCTATTTGTGTTGTTGCTGAGGCCATCTGAATCGTCTTTCTCCTTATGTTCCAACGAATCTTTGTGAATGCTTTTCTATCTCCAGTTTAGACACGGATCTCTGGCTGGAAACCAAGAACAGTAAGGTCCAGATCTTTCATTGCCATTATGCCAAACTTATGGCCTCTAAATACCTTGCCCACAAGAACACAACTATTGTGGACAACGGCAAATTCAATGTTCCTATAGCAGACTCGGCGAGAGTGAGGAAGAAGGTGTCTCGTATGTGTGACCCTACTGAAGTGGAAAGTCATGCAACACTTCATCCATCACATGCAATTCTCTGGGTACAACCAAAGGGTCAGGATTAGAATGTACAAAGGAACCATGTCTAAGTACAATGCCATCTTAGAGAGGGATCTGCCCGTTATACAGGAGCAAAGCAAATCTTGTAACAGCACAGAAAGGACCAGAAAAAAGATAAATAAAGCCAACCCATGTTATGATACCAAAAATACCAAAGTGTCATGTTCGTTGATGCTACCCTTGGCAGCGAAGTAGCTTGCCTTTGTAGAAAGACCAGTGTACGGATTAAAGTAGTAGAAAGGCATGTTGCCCCGATAAAATCCCTGAGTTGTAGAACTTATCTCTGCGATAGGTCACCATGTACAGAGACAATCGTATTGTATGTAGAATGAAAACACAGGTTTAATGTAAGGTTAAGAATATAGTCTACAGCTTACGATGTAGTGAAGGACAGTGCAGTAACATGGCATCTACTTACATTGAATAAACTGCATAGTTGAGCGTATAGATGAACACTGACGAGGACTCAAAGAAGAGAAAGAGTCATCTGTGCTCTACCAAAATGCTCAAGCAGAACATAGAGGCTCGGTTAATAGCATAGACGTATTACCAACGCATAGAACAGACATGACACTTAGACAGATACCAGAGGCTACACACATAGCCTCAACAGAAAACACGAATAGAACTATTACAGCCACCTCTACACATAATAAGACGACTAAAGACAGAAGAGAGAGAAAAACCAAAATACAAACTGTGTAATGAACATACAATAGACAAATATGAACATACCTATGATAAATAAAAGAAATAGAGATAGATAAAAAAATGTATAAAGGGCACGAATATAAACAACATATGAAGCAAACACACAAACATGCACACGCCCACACACACAAACATACACACACACACACACACACACACACACAAACATAGACATGTTCACCCACCCATACAGAAACACAGACGCATATAATGATACACATCACAGAACAGAATAGAAAAGCGGAGCAAGGACACACACGAAGATGGAAAATGTCACTGAAGAGGTCACAGATTGGTGACGAAAGATTTCCGGACAATCAACATGAGTTACAATAAGAACAGTAATAAATGAATGAAAAACGAATACATAAGAAGAAAAGATGATCATCCCGAATACAGCATTTGTTTTTGCTACTTTATTCAATGTCTTCTTGCTCTACATGTAATTTGCCATGAGTCTCTGGAGTTTAACCCAAGTGACTTTAGAGATAATTGACATCGCTGCCCATTTTAAAGCTTATAGATATTGATTCGCATGTTGTCTGCTAAGGGAATTTGTCTTTCTTGCATGGAGAGAGAGAGCTTGTAATAACTAGAACAAACGAAGACCAAGTGCAGGATATGAAGCTGTTCGCTATATGTATGAGATTTGAAGCATCCGGGTTCAGTTCGTGGAATTGACTCCAAAGCGGACATCTGGATAGATGCATCAATATATAAATGAGTATGCTATGTATTCAAAACTAATGGTGGTGGGGCAAAGCTGATTATATATATGTGCAATTTGTACCACATATAATCGTAGCAACAGCAATTTAGCATTGGAAATATATAAGGAAAAGAGAAACGTAACTCCATGGCGTACATAAATGACATTTCTGAGTGTAACGGTTATTGCCTAAAAATCAACCCAGTTCAAGTCTTAGATGCAACACAGCAATATATTCGCTGCCGCAAGAATTTTTTCTGTTGCTTATCACATGTTAGAAGAATTATTTGATTTGATGGTTTAAGTGAAACATTAATGAAATCAATCTCTGAAGCCAAGAAAAATTTGCAAAAGCCATCGGCACTGCTCCTTCTTTCCATATGCAGTAATTAATATATATGACTTCATATATTCACATACGTAACTGCTTCCGTGCTTGCATTAATTCGTAGTTTTAAAGAGATACATACACACATACATACATACGTACGAAGATTAAAATGCAAGATCACTAATGCTAACAATAAATAGATAGATAGAAAGATAGATATACTTCGTGTCAAAACTTTTCTATGCACTGCTAGTTTTTATAAATATATTTCTCAATCATTGTTCAGCATTAATAAATCTTTCGTCCACATCTCACATTTTATGCATGTAACAATATTTTCAAAGAGATATATTGTCATTGAAACATTTTTTCTTATTACTAAGACATCTGACTTCTAATTAATCTACTTTCTCCTTTCTTTTGTCCTCCTCTTATTACGTGTCCTATGCATCATCATCTCCAACACTTTCAACACCAGGACGTATGGAACGTGTCTTCCTCGCTTCTTTCTTTTCCTACTCCTTTCTCTTCGTTCTTTTGTGTTTCATACGATTTTTCTTCATTATTTTGTCTTTTTTTATTGTTTACAACTTTTCATACACTTGTCACGCGCTTTGTTTGAGTGAAAGAATTCTTCTTTTAGTAGTTCATCATAATCTGCTTCCGGTTCCCTCAATGTATTCATTCTAACAAATACTTTTATTCAAATCTTTCAAATGTATTTCTTTTATTTTTTAAAATATCATTTCCCAGATTATCACTAAAAAAAAAGAAAAAAAAGTTTTCTGAATGGCATTTCTTTGTGCTGCCATTGTTGCTTTTTCGTAATCTTGCTTCTTCTGAACAGTGCAATAAATTATATATTTCAAATTTTTTCTCCGGCATTATATAGCTATTCCTCATTGCTTCAGACTCTACTTAAGATAAAAATGATTCACTAGTGAAGAATGAGTTCTTATCTACTTTTTCCGAGGCTAAATCTATTCCCTAGTTTGCATTTCTTAAATTACGTTGGAAACAATTCATGCAACATTATGAATATTCTATCAATATAAACGAAAATTTCTTAGGAAAATATACCACAATTTGTTATCAATTCAACAAAAAGGACTATAAAGAGGCATGTCGTTACAATATGTAAATTGATGCGAAGAAACAATCCTTAATTTACTTGATAAATTTGCATAAAGCTTGTTTGCAGCTGAATTTATGTATATAAATTTGTTTAAATATTTCGAAATTTATCCATCAGTTTATGCGCACACACACACACCTATTCACATAACACATACACACATATGTGTCAGTGTGTGTGTGTGTGTTATGTACATATGTGTGTGCGCGAAAAGTGATGGATGTTTGTGCTTGTGTGCGCATGTGTATACGTCTGTAAACATTTAGCTTTGCATGTGTATGCGTGTATATTCCTCTTCTAACATAGTTACCACTGAGATTTTTTTTTAAGTTTATGTGTATACAAAAGTGTTCAAATTAAATGTACACAGCTTTATTTTAATAAATTTACTTATAATTTCCATTATCTTTATTTTTTAAAATTTTTATTATTGAGAGAACAGTGCATGCCAGCAACGTGACATTGGGGTAAAATATACGAAGCGCATGACTACCCTTCTGATAACGGTACAGCAGGCACATGCAGCGCAGCCATATGTGCGCGACATAGTGATTTCATATCAAGGTTAACAGCGCAGGACGACGCAGGTGGGACCCAGTCACAATTTTCGTCAGGTCGAGTAGCCAATCCTGCTCAAAAGGTCCCTGAATAAGGGTTGTTTAAGGGTGTGGAACTAAACACCCATGTTTCTATGATGCTCCCCCACTACTTCTGCTCCTGATTAGGGATACACATATCGTCAGCCACTAAGGGACATGCTCAACTGGTTATGGTCAAGCAACTGACAAGCAAATCTGTAGTATTGAGCAGAATATCTGCTGTAGCCCATCTTTTATGCCAAGACAAAACAATGTACATTATAACACTTCCAAACAATTGAGAAGAGAACTCATGAGAGCTACTGCCTGTTACTCCATCAGGGCTTTTATTATTATTATTATTATTATTATTATTATTATTATCATTATTACCCCCGCCTTAGCGAAGGCGGAGGTATTGTTTTTAGTCGTGTTTGTTTGTTTGTTTGTTTGACGTGGGCAAGATATCTCAAGCAGCGCTGGATGGATTCGGATGAAACTTTCAGGCATGTTTGGCCTCGTGACTGGCACAAACTATTCATACTTTGAGATCGATCCGGTACAGGACAAGGATTCTGGATTATTTGTTATATTTACATTATTTACAATCTATTACGATCTTACGTTGACTTTCAAGTCTTTCTCTGCTTACCTCCCTTGAAAGCACGCTCGGGCTTTACACGTAAGTCATGGCGACGTTGCTGTTTCCAAAGTTTAAATTTCGTTTCTCTATTATTAATTTTATTCTCGCCTCTATCTTAGTAGAAACTCATGGATAAAGAAATCAAACTACATTTCTAGCTGTGCCTTGAAGGAAGCTTTACTTCTAGGACTCACTCTTTTGGTACGCAACGATGCTGTTAAACTTCCGTTAACAGACCCTTTTCATTTTTTTTCACGCACGGATAATCTTTCACTATAGACCTTAATGGTCGTAAATACACTATAACTGTGGATAGATGAAAAAAAGGCCTTCATAGAGAAAACTGTCCCAGTTTCCACTGCAGACGACACAGCATTACTTCAAACACCCACCTTCAGATTCCATGACTGCCATTGGGATCACTCAGGTGCCAGACAAGTAGTCTGGATTATTTTTCCGGTTTTCTAAATTAATTTTTGAGATCGGTCACGTTCATTTTCAGCATTTTCGTTTGTGAGAGCAGTCGAGTTTATTTCAGGCATTCTCAGTTTTAAAATTATCTCTGGCTAATCGTTAAGAGGACGTTGGTGATGCCTTAGCGGAGGTTTGCACTCTCTGAGTGTTCTTGCTATCATCATCATCATCATCATCATCATCATCATCATCATCATGACAGTCATTATCATCATGACCATCGATATCATTATTTTATATTCTTACACTTATGTTAAAATTATCATCTTCATCATTACCATACACCATAAAAAAAATGTTTGCGTGCAATTGTGCTAAGCACAGAACTTTTATGAATGAGTCTTTAACAATATTACAGGCCAACTACTTAAAACCATTTCCAAGATTCCCTAGTATACAGAATGGAATTTAGCCTCGACTCCTTGCCATGTGCCAAAATTCCAATATCTTCCTGCTTACAAGGTAGTAGTACGGGTGTTGTGCTCTGCACAGCATTTTCCGAAGGGAGAATTTTCACCCGTGTGTTTCAAAATCTCTCTATCTTTTTGGATGTTCTGATATTTCTCATTTTGCTTTTTGGCTTCCTTTACATTCGTGATTACAGATAACGTGATTATGAAGTAAATTATTTTACTCTATTTTTCTTTCTGTGTTCATTAGCATATGGCTTTCCTTGCTTTATATAGTATGTTCAGTCACTTTGTTTCATATAGTATGCCCATATAATCTTTCCTTATGTCAGTAAAAAAGCTCTTCTTCTTCCCAGCTTATGGAAGAAAATGTTAAAATATGTCAGATACAAGGATGTTAGAAGCATATTACAAACTTCTAGAAAAATGAAGACCAAGTTCAATAATTTTCCGCTGCGAAATCATACACCTCACCCTGCCTTCCCCGTAAATACATTTACTAATTGTATTTAGTATAAATATGGATAGACAGAGGTACAGGTGAAGCATAGACAACCGTTCAATGAGATGTAGTACATGTGTTTGGATGTTTTAGTCCTTAGCGACAGCAGCGTTTCCGAGAAGAAATTGCTCGAACTAGAGTGGGGCTGGCAAGATATCTTAGACGGTCAACGTATTGCTAGTAATATTTTATTCAATAGTATATGCGAATACAATAGCATTTTGGGTGCACACAGTGGGGGTGCTGGAAAACGATGCAAACGTCGCAACTTTTTCAGGAACTTCCAAATGTCTACGAGATTGGACTTTGATTATTCCTATCTTCAAATGTGGAAATAGTCTTTTTGCAGCTAGACGTACAGATGATATTTAGATAGAAATTCCCTTAAGTTAACTGAAAGTTAGTGTAAACTATCCAGAATTTGTGTTCGACGACTACAAGGAACCAAAACTGTACAATCCGCATTAAATATTTCATAAAGGAGAGAACCGGATGTAGTCGACGTATTTCTCGATACGGAAAAATTTCTGCCGTTAAAACAAAACCACTACCGATATGCATTTATGACAGTTCTATTATGGTTTATTCCGATTATACGGTGAGAATCCTTTTCTCCCTCTTTCTCTCTTCCTCTCTCCGTCTTTTTCATTTTATCTATCAATACACACACACACATACATGTGTGCGTGCATTTGTGTGTGTGTGTGTTTGCGCGCGAGTGTGTGCATTTGTATATGTATTTTTGTATGTAAATTTTGTGCTCTAATGTAATTCTTTGTCTGCCAGTGATTCTACATAGGTTTACGACGTTTATGTGTGAAGACTTCCTATTTTATTTCTCGATATCTTCCAACAAAAGCGGACTGATTTCTGTGTACATAAGAGATGTTTGGACGGCGAAATACAGAGTGAGTAAAAAAGTTACACTTAAAAGTTTAGAAAACTGTCGCATTAACTTGAATTTGAACAAGTGAATGTTAGATTAACTATGCCCTAAATTTCGCTGAATAACCTGGCGAAATAACTTACTAGAAAAAGCAACAAAATACCCTACAATCGTTTTACAAAGCAAATACTTTTGACGAAATGTGTTCATTAGTCGTTTGAAAGCCTTTTTATCTTATTTTTTTCGGTCACTTCTGACTTCCTTCTAAACAACCGCGGAAGTCATGAGCACTAAAAATTAGAGTTACAAAGATGACTGCATATGAGTAAGCATCAATCTGTCGAAGAGTTTATTAAAACTATTAAAGAATATAGTTATTAAAGATTATTGGAAAGGTGTTAAATATACGTTTGGCTGAGGTTTGGAAAAATTGCATCGTTAAAGAAGACCCTAGGATAAAGAAGGATACAGAATGAAACAAGCTCAATCAGCTGTAGCCTTCATCATAAAGCGTGGGAGGTGTGATTTTTAAACGATGATTTCGGTCATTTCCTAGATTGATTTCATTCTATTGAGGAAACTTTCAAATACCAAGACTTTAAGGTATGAGTAAAACTGTTGATTGGTAGTTCTGATTTTCAAGAAACCATCCTTGAGTGCTTTTAACAGAGATATGTAATTTTCATAAAAATCTCCTCTGGGCTCTACAAATGTCTCCAACCTTTCGAACGCAGCATGCAAGTCAAGAGTACATAATCGTAAATTATAATTGCACTAGGGAAATTTAGTTTACAAAAATGAAGATAAAACAATAAACTATAGATTCTCATTTTCATAAAAGTTCTTTACAAAATCTAAATGAATTTCTACTAAAGTGTATATTTATATTTTATGTTTGCTTTCGTTTTTTTTTTAAACTTACGGCGTAATCTAGTGAATGTGTATACAATTTTTCATTGATTTATAAAAATCTTTCTTTCAAAAGACTTTAATACACATATTTAAGGTCATTGGAGACCTACAATTTTTTTAAGAAAGTTAACACCTCTTCTAGAACTTAATAACTTATCTACTTATTACATTAACTCACCTTCTCTTGATAACATTTCTGAGAGTAAAATTATAAGAGGAACAGTATCTATTTATTTATTAATCGTGATATAAGTATTTTGTTATGTTTTGTAGCAGTTTCCAGTATCCATTGTATTTTTCACTTATCCAATGCCAGAAACATTTTAAACAACAATAAAATGTGCCTTCATACCATTCATACCATTCAAATACATTACACCACATGCAATTTCACTTCGATATATCAATGAAGACTGCATTATGGATGTCATCTCAAACATTATTATCATGGCCATTATACACATTATTACGAAGATTTTACTTATATCTCTTACTCTTATTTCATTAATTCGCACTATACTTATATATATGCATCGTGTATGTATATTTAAATCTCCCTTTCCAGTGTAACCAATCATATGATATAGCTTATGTTACCTACTGAGTAATGGTATAACGCAACTTGCTTGTGGTATCTTATCTCAGTAATTTTGATCATTATAGTCAGTTAGCAGCAGTTAAAAGTTTCTACGCATGAAATGCTACGGTCATGATATATGAGTGCTTTGCTCTGTTAGTAAACAATGTCTAGATAAATTTTCAAATACCTTAATCAAAGAACGGTCTTCTTGCTAGCGTGACTAACCTTAACATATTTATTTTACTGCAGGATATATTAAAGTGTTTTTTTTTTTTTGTGTCGTATCGTTAGATCTATTCTATGTCTCTGTAGTCTGTCTTTTGATTTTCTATATTCAACAAGAGAGAAGACATGAAATTTATACAACGACTGCACTGACATCATGATAAATATATTAATATCTATTCATTATACCTTCGCTAAAATTTTCATTTAGTACTTTATATTTACTACTTTAATAGTTTACAAGAATATTAAAATGTATAAAACATACGTCCTTAGAGAATATGTTTAATCTCGCTACTATGTGCTTACGTCACCAAACTTATATTTACACGTATGTAGGTGTGAGGCAACTCTTATATATATGTATATATTTATTAATATGAGTGGGTGTCTGTGTGTGAGTGTATATGTATAGAAATATCTCATTAGATTATACTTATATATTATTGTAATGTATATAGTTTGATATACAAATAACCATCTAAGGTCATAGTATGTTAGTCAGATTGTTAGTATTGTGTGATATTATAACACATGTCTGTCTCTCTAGTCTGCAAAATTTGTGTTGATATTGCATATACATATAAATTCAAAATTCCTTAAAGCAAACTAAAAAGCTAATGAGTGTTCAATCAAAAATATCTAACGTCTGTTCCCACAGGAAAAGTTGGTATAATCTCTTTCTCCACACGTGCATACGCCTCTATGTGCTAATACATTAATATTAGTACAGGAAATTAAATATTCACTGCAATTGACACATCTTCCTAAGCTTATTACTGACATCACATTTCTCAGGTAGCTCAACCGATGAAAATAAAATATTGACTTTTTCACCGAAGGCCATTCTAAAAAATATGATATCGTCAGGGTAATGAAAAACATTAGAATATTCTTGCCTTCATAACTACAATGATGATGAATTCAAGCAATGTTCAAATGTATGATGTAGCTCATGGTAATATTCCAACGTTTTCACAATGAATTTTGTTGCCGAATAATCCTCTACTTACAAATATTATTCTGTTCAACCATTTCTATCAAGAATAATTCTGTATTGAATGAAATATTAACTCTCTCATTATTATGTGTTCCAGACCTTGGAAATTCGTAGCTCCCCATAATGTACGAGGAAGATATATCTTAAATTAACCATTGGCAATGAATGACCATATAATATATAACCATAAAAGTATAAAGATAGCGCTCACAAACATATACACATATATCTCGATTAGTGAGTTCTGTTTGTAGATTTTGCTATCACAATCCTTATTATAAGGGGAAGTTAAAACAGTTTATGCAGATGGGTAGTTTTAATTGTCGAAAGAAATAAGCACCCAAGTTACAGAATAATGTCGATAGCGGCCGTTTGTAATATTTTGGTCAGTGGTAAAAGATATGCACAATTAACCAGTACTTAATTGGCAAAAGAATCGCCTGAAATTATTATTTTTTATAAAAAAAAAAAAGAGCACCAGAATGTTTACCTCCTTATGTTTCTTTTCCAATCTCTAAATTTATCCGTTTACCATTCAGCGCTACGACTAAGAATATTTTAGCTTTCTCCCTTGGTTGAAAAAATGGATAATCTTGTGACATTTGCTGCAAAGTACATCATATTTCTCTGTGTATTTCAAGTAAATGTCTAGGCTAAAATCAGTTGCAGAGGAGTTTCTGACTCGGTTCATGATATTAAAGTTTTCGATTTTGTTAATTCCTTAAGATATTGATAGGTCTGGGTTTCCAGTTTTCCGAGCAATTCATTCAGAATATCGCCTACATCAACGTCATAATTCACTGGCGTTGTTTTTTTTTTCTTTTTTTCTAAATTACGCCTCGGAAACAGAAATAACTCCTTGAATATGGGGTGGAGTAGGGAAGTTGTTTAACAGCGTACAAATAGTTTCAATATATATGAATATTCTAAAAGCATCGAAGTTTGAGGAGACATGTGACTTGTTGAATAGCAGAAATGACTTCTGCTTGACAATTTTCGCCTCACAGTAAAGCTTAAGAACAGCGCAGATACACAAATGTTCTAACAATTTTTGCGTAAGATTTCTATATTACTAGGTAAAGCGATCTTTTTATTTGTACTTCTGGTATAAAGATAATAAACAAACAGCTGTTTAAATTTCAAGTATTCGCTAGCATTTTATATCGTATCGTCAATGTGATACATGTTGCTGAGTTATACGCTGGGAACATTATTCCTTTGTTCCAAAAGGTTTTAGATAAGCAACGTTGCGATTTTCTGCAATATTTAGAACTAGATTGATGAATAGTTACTTCTTTCTATAAAATACTTTATTTGCATTTGACATTCCTAAGCTGTCTTTATGTCAGTATTTACTTATTTCTCAAATTCAGTAGAGGTGAATGATAGCTAAACACTAAACGGTTACATAGGAAACAAAAATCTACTTTCTTTCTAGTAACATTGTACCATTTTCGTGAGACAATAAGGAGCAAATATATAACGGATAGTATTAGACAATAATCAGATAAACGAGACAGAAAAACTAATCAACAGAAATCAAAAAAGAGTCAGATTTCCAAAGTGTACTCCATTACTAAGGACCGCATATGGTTCAATGTCTTTTAAAAAATAAGGTTGATCTGCGGAGATATGTTGTTAAAGGAGGAGGAAGCAGGGTATGATCTTGTTAGGATTAAGAACACTCAAACTATTTGAGATGTTTTATGAAAAGTTTTTTATTTTGTATCGTTAACAAAAATGATTTCTTCCAACCCGCAACAAGCACCATGATAGATCAAAGTTTACTGCTATTGCTAGCTATGATATTATTCGTTGTTGTCGGTTAGCAGGTCACGGGTTTTACTGCAGCCGCTGTTCATTAATTTTCTATTGTGACAGAGCTTTGGACATCTGATGGTTCTGCTATTGTCTAGCGAATCGCTGTTCTGCGTCCGGTCTTCTGTCTGTTGACTGTTATCTGCCCCGTGGTGGCTAAAAGTGCTACAATTGTTAGATCCTGTTCCCAACTAAGTATTGAATGGACAGATTTTTTTGAGGCGTTGTCTATACTTTAGCAAATTGTGATCGTGTTCTTGAATTGAATTTTTTAATCCGATATAATGATCCTGCTGCGGTTACTAAGTTTTGAAATCGTTAAATATTTAGGCTGCATGACGTCGCTGCCAATGTTGAATCCTGTTCAGGGGGAGTTGTATGAAATGATACTGGTGCAGGAATTGCGGATGCGAGGTATATAAAGAAGTATCCATTAGAAAAGCGTAACTAAAAATGTTAATGAAATTTCATAGATGGCGAACAAGTACATAGTTGAAAGTACTATCAGATGAGTTCTCGCGCATTATGTATTGCTGTTTTATACAAGACGTATTGAACAAACGCGTGCTTCAAAAATCTGTAATGCTAGAAATATGAAAAAGTGAAATCAGAATTGCGGTTAAATGTTTCGAAGGAGTAAAATTGTAAAAATACTAGAAAAAGTTTGACGGGAATACCTATACGTATGTGAACCTGATGAATGCGTTATATGTGTAACTTAGTAAGTCCATCGTACATATCCATGAGCATGCACACCAGTTAGTCGGTGAAGTGTCAATAAGATATTGGTGAAGTTATATCCATAGTCTATTACACCATTAAACAAACATTCCAGGAGAACGTTTCATTATTCTCGTTCATCCAAAACAGCAGTAAACCTATGAGTACATTTCAGTACTGCCGGTTCCAGTATGTGGAGGGTAGGTGGTTAGATGTATATTTGTTTCTGTACGTGCCTTGTCTTTTAAAATTATGATCTTTTTAGTTTATGAATTACAAGTGTTGTACATACATACTATACGTGCGTGCCTGTATATGTGTGTGTGGGGGGGGGGTATTACTACTTGATTCAGACAAGGTCACTCACACACACGCACATACACGTTCTATTTTTCACATGTTTCACGTATTGTACTGCTACCATGATGGGGTACTGCCTTCACTAGGTTTTTAATGGGAGGAAACGAGCCGCTAAGTTATATTAAGTCTAGACTATCCATAGGTATAAACACTTCGCTGAAACTAAACTTATGAGTGTCAACCCTCTTACGATTTATTGTTGCATTTTATATTTTCTGAAGGATATTTTTTTTTTGTTTTATTGCTTACATACACTTCAAGAATCGCAGCTTACCATCTCACAATATTACATACGAGGGACATACTTATTTCGATATCCAATGTGTTCTTGACTTTACAATATTTGAATTTTACCTATAATGCTATATCAGTAATTATTGAAGAGGCTTTGGGAATATGCATGCTAAGTAACAGCCAAACTCTCTTATTATAGAAAACGGAATATGTTATTTTCTGTCAACTGCTAATGGCATATTTTCTATTATACTACAAATAGCTTTAGAAAGTTTAAGAGTAATAATATTGTAATACAACAATATATACCCACACACAAATTATATTTGTGTGTTTGCATGTACATTTATAAATACAAGCATATATATATATATATATATATATATATACATATATA
>NC_068989.1:25707275-25709783 GCF_001194135.2 Octopus bimaculoides | reverse complement strand
TATATATATACATGTATGTATATCTATCTATCTATCTATCTGTCTCTCTCTCTGCCTGTCTGTCTGCGTGTCTGCCTGCCTGTCTCTCTATCTATCTGTATACACACACATATATATAGATATATATGTGCACATATGTACATATATATACATATGCATATGCATTTATATGTATATCTATGTAGGTATGTATCTATTTACTCTACAGTATATATATATATATATATATATATATATATATATATTGGTGTATAAAGGTGAGATCCAAGGATATACATATATAACGCCATGATAGATCACCAACCATTACACACATTTTTTTCTCTTCTTCTTTCTTTCTGTGTTCCTTTCTATGGAAGAGCGTAGGCTCATAACGTTAAAGACTTTTTCAATTCCCGAGCGTTATACTAATACATCTGTTTGTTTGCTACACCACCTGTCTTCGTCTGTTGTTTTTTTTTTGTAAATTCTCCCGTATGTATGTATAAGTATATATATACACAAATATAAATAAAGATATGTGTGGGTGTCAGTGCATGTGTGTCTGAGTGAATGTGTGTGTATGTGTGTGCGTCAATGTATGTTTCCAATTGAACAATACATTTCGAAGTATAATTAAATGTTGAGTGGTGTTCCGTGCACAAGAGGAGTTAACATATTGATGCAAATAGACATTCAGATTTTCATAAATCATTTGGTATGTTAGAAGTTTCTCATTCAATTGAACTTATACCAGCTTTATTAGAATTTCCATTTACCTGTATTAATAGTTACTGATGTAATTGTCTGTCACTGGAAACAGAAAATAGAGCCTGTTCAAAACATAGGGAACTATCTGTTAGCTTATAAATGAAGTGCAAATTATATTACTTCGTGCCTGAATCAAATCTTTCACATTTCACGCAAACGTGCACTTTCTTCGTGTAACATCTTACTTCTGCAAACTACACTGCAGGTGCAAAACAATAACAGGAAAATAAACAACTGACGGATGGCATGATCTTTTACAACGTAATATATGACTAAGAAAAGATATGCTACTCTGAGAGGCCGTGTAACTATCCGCACTGATTTTTACATAAACATATATCTATACATGTATGCATATATGTATATACATACATACACACACATACACGCACACATACATATATGTATGCATGTATGTATATATATATATATATATGCAACACTGTGATTATAGGTTTCCTTGCACGTTTCACATCCAGGCTGGCAGTGTAACAGAGACAAGAAATGCACTATGTAACTATTGTTCTTGTATTAACATGTTAATGCTGGTACACACATTATCTTACCCAATGAATGTATAGTATTTATGTTCATTCTGAATTGCCAATAAATTATTGGGCAATAATAGATGGACAACGGAATAATAGCATCATAAATCAAATGATACTGTGAGAATATTACTGGAACATTACTCATGAATATGTTGTATAATTTAAAACCAGTGTTTTGTAAGTACAGACTATTGTATTCGTTGAAATGTCGTTTTTTCTACCACTGAGAATGTTGTCTTACACATTAGTCATACTAAGAATATAGAGTACAATAAAATATACTTGTAATTTATGTTTCTCGACGATATCTATTATTTTACTCCCATCACTCTTACTAATACACTATTCTTTTCTGCATCTTACCTTACTTTACATTTGCGCGTGTATAGCTTTATATACAGCGCAATCGTTTAATGCAATATTTCATATGGCTACGTCAATTTTCGTGACTTCACGAAAATTCACTATACACTAATTCAGTAATTTCACTATATACTAATTCAGCCCAACTATTTAATATATACGCCAGCTGAGATTGAACAAGATGATTAATGTCTGACATGTACAGTGAGTTATGAGATACTTGAGTGTGAAGTACGATGTTAGGAATGGCAACGTTGGAATATATGTACTTTTGCTATACTGGTTCCAATAGTATTTTCGAGATCTTTTGATGAACAATAATTTATCAATGTAGTTTGAGAGCATTGTTTTATATCTCTCATTGATAAACAGAACAACAGGGACAAAGTGGTATGTCTTCCTGATCAAAATTGCGTCATGGATTTCATTTCTAAAAGCAGAACGAATAAATCAGAATGGCAGTGGATGAATCTTAATAAAAATATGTATGTATACTTATGAAACTCGCTTTGCAAACACGTAGAGATGTCTTCGGCAAGTGACTTCTACTGCTCCAGACCGATGAATATCTTGTGAATGAATTTGATAGACAGAAATTCAGCAGAATCTTGTCATATAATATTTACATATACAAACATACACACACTCACGCACAGACACACACGCATAGACACACACACACACACACACACATATCATGGACTCTCCCGTCGTTGGACGACATATAACGGTTCTATAATATCTTTTTGTGAAGTAATGGAGAGACGAGGAATTTGAACAGCAATCTTGTAATTGTGAGTGCAACACCCTAACCACTAAGCGATGGGCCTTCACACACACACAC
>NC_068989.1:25705400-25707225 GCF_001194135.2 Octopus bimaculoides | reverse complement strand
TATATATATATATATAATATGTATATATACAATATACATAGGCGCAGGAGTGGCAGTGTGGTAAGAATTTGCTTCCCAACGACAACGTTCCGGGTTTAGTTCCACTGCTTGGCATCTTGGGCAAGTATCTTCTACCATAGCCTCGGACCGACCAAAGCTTTGTGAGTGAACTTGGTATAACTTCGTGTGTGTGTGTGTGTGGGTGTGTGCAGGTGTGTGTGTTTGTGTGTCTGCGTTTGCCCTCCCTACCATCGCCTCAAAACCGATGTTGGTGTGTTTACGTCACCTTAACTTAGCGGTTCGGCAAAAGAGATCGAGAGAATAAGTACCAGGCCTACAATGAATAAGCGCTGGGATCGATTAGTTTGACTAAAAGGCGGTGCTCCAGCATGGCCGCAGTTAAATGATTGAAAGAAGTGAAATAGTGAAAGAAAATGAAAAGAAGAAGACAAAGAAAATTCTTCAACACATCATTAATTATAAGTTAAACCTCTTTACGTACCATCTTCATTTGCAGCACAAGTTTACGCGAAAATTCTAAAAGACAATTTTACGTAATATCTGCAGTTCTCGGCGTTGGAGAAGCACTTCCTCAGACTTGCATCAAAGGCATGCTACTAAATTGTGCGCCTTTCAGTCCTTGTTGTTATGAAAGTATGGGGACGAAGGAAAAAGGAAACAAAAATAATTATATTCGGGAAGGGTCTGTGAGGAAGAAATCATGAGTGCCGAGGGGAATCAAGAGGGCATATGGGTATAAAAATAGGTGGGAGGAAGGGAAGAAGCAGGAGGAAGGGAAGAAGCAGGAGGAAGGGAAGAAGGAGGAGGAATGGAAGAAGGGGACAGAGAAGAAAGATACACGCACGTATCCACCTTCTTGATTCCCCAACATACTTTCTTTCCCACAGACGCATCCCACACACACTTTTAATCTTTTGCCTTTCTATTTCCTCTCGATACTCATAACAGAGTCTGATAAACGCACAATATAATAGCATGACTTTGTTGCAAGTCTGAGAAATTGCCTCTCCAATGCCTAAATCCGCATATATTACGTAATTTTTCTTTTTATGCAAATCTTACATTCGATCTTATTTCTGTATATATCTTGCTGCGAACACGAACGCCACCCCATTCCGGGCTCTAATGAGACCTCAGCCGAAAGACTGTACGCGTTTTCCGGGATTTATATACCAAAAACACACATTTACTCTCACTTACATGTTCATATTAAAATCTGCGGTAGAATAATAGTGTCTTAGTCCGCGACGCATTGATTGTTTTTGCTTTTAGTTATGCCATTACTATCTTCAGCTGATTAGATATATAGTCAACGATGTTCAAACGAACATGAGTATCCCTTAAATTGCATGCCCAAAGAGTAGATTGGATGACATTTCCTTTTGAAAGTTAGGAGCTTGTGTTATCCATGGATTTGCGTATTTTTATCAGGTCTAACAATGACGTAGCAGTACAGTTGTTAGCACAGTAAAGTAAATGTTATTCATTTTCACCTTTTGTGTATGCAATTTCAGATAACAGTTTTGCCAAGAAATGTTGTAGAAGTACATTGAAACGATATAGCTACTTCACAGAATTTATTATTTAACACATATCAATAGATGTCCACATCTTACAAAGGAGCTTGTATAGCGTCCTGTGAAATTATACCTTTATAACCAATGGGGCTATGCAAAAGGATTATGCAGAACATTACGATAATGGAATACATTTAAGGACACCGACGCACATAAAGCGTGCAGATGCACGAAACACACTCACACATGCATGAATACTCACATATAAGTATATATATATATATATA
>NC_068989.1:25704590-25705390 GCF_001194135.2 Octopus bimaculoides | reverse complement strand
ATATATATATATATATATATATATACACGCACATATGTAGATATATACTTATATATATATATATGTGTGTGTGTGTGTGTGTGTGTGTGTGTGAGTATGTATTTATATATATATATGTATGTATATATGTGTATGCTTGTATATATATCTATGTATCTATATAAGTATACATCCATACATACATAAATTTATATATGCGTCATAAACAAACATGTTCTATGCGCATACATTAAGCAATTATGAATTTATGGAGTTATGCATGAAAGTAAACCAGCTCAGAATATTCATTATTTCAATTATCTGTAAAGAAAACGCATAGTTCCGTAAATATTATAGCCAAACATGTAGTAGGTTATATTTTATCAGGGAAGCTTACATGATATTTCTGAATCAGCGTTTAACTTAAATCTGTTGTTAACTGGAGTTGAAAAAAGAATGTGTCACAACTTGTTTATGTGCAAATGTTATGGTTATGTATTTATACTTCCATGCACCGATAACCAATAGAAATTACCTCCAAGAAAGATGTTGTTATGTTATAGAATATTAATGAATTAGTGCATGATAGGAAAGTATTTACAACTCAAAACCTATCTGAATCAAGTATTTCTCTAAGAATTGCAATCATTAGCTCTTCTACATTTGACATGAACAAAATATATAAGCATTACAAACTTATAGTAAAAAAAAGAAATTCCATTATATATTAATAGATAAATAGATAGATAGATAGATAGATAGATAGATGGATAGATAGATAGATAGATAGATGAGAGAGTATCTAAAAGAAACTGGAATTT
>NC_068989.1:25703184-25704580 GCF_001194135.2 Octopus bimaculoides | reverse complement strand
CTGGAATTTTGCAGCATTATTTTATTCACTTAGTTTTATGTTTACACTTTTACTGCGTACAAAGTATTTTGCATTTGAAGCAATGCATCGGCCCAGATGCATTCGAAGCAGTGCTGGAATTCTTGAGAAGAGATGCCTAACACCTCTGTCGTTTCTTTTCTTCGCCACTCCCACATCGGCAAATTCCGTAGCACCAGCTTTCGTCACCATTGATGATCTTCGAAAAACGGTCAACTTCCAACTGTTCTTTCAGTTCACAACACGCATTCAGTCGTGACTGCTTTTGATCTTCACTGAGCGAGCGAGGCACAAATTTTGCTGCTTCTCATTTTATTTGCAATTCCTCGCTCAAAAGCATTAAAATAATGAATATTCTGAGCTGGTTTACTTTCATGCATAGCTCTATAAATTCATAATTACTTTACTGTATGCGTATAGAGCTTAACCTATTTGTTGGCAGGAGCTCCAGGACACACCAGTCATATCAAAATGTTCGTCAATTTTTCGGTGACGGTCTTGCAAGATCATTTCATGAATTTTTCATGAATTTTTATCTTTTCGTTCGTTTGGAAACGTGGTTTGTCCTCAAGCAACAAGTAACCATACCTAAAACGTGAAAACCACTCATAAACTTGTGTTTTATTCATGACGGCATTGTCGTAAGCTGTTTGAGGCATGACAACTGTTCTGGCTACCGTTTTCCTCTGCAGGGAATGAAGAAAGCACGCCATATTTGGTCATATTTCGGTCATCGCTAAAATCGATGAACACGGGAGAAGCACTGCAAAACTACGTGCTGTCCGACGTCAGTCGACATCAAGTGGCTTCTAGCGGCGAAAATCTGAACAACGGGTTTCTCCCACCGAGAATGTTTCCAGTTACTTTACAGTAACCCTCGTATGACTGTACATATACATATTTATATATGTATATCTATATATGCATACACACATATGCACATATACCCAATATACCTACATATATGTATGTATGTATGTATGTATGTATGTATGGATGGATGGATGGATGCATATATGCACATAGTGGTAGAGTAGTATGGCCCGAAAAAGACATGTAGGAAATTAGTTATCATCAAGAATGTACACAGCTTGTACTGATGACATAAAGCGGCTAATATTTAATCAACAACATTTGTTAATTAACATAGGTTTTACGCTGCATCACATACGAAATTAGATTGGAAAATTTGATAAGATAGCAGCCATTGTATGACTCAACATTTAGCAACGTCGATAGCTAATTATACTACTGTAAATTAAAGGATGCAGGGAATGATGACGATAAAACTTTGCTATATGTGTTTCCCAGCCAATCGGAGCATGTCATACGTTAAACGCGCGCGCACGCATGTATATATATAATATATATATATATA
>NC_068989.1:25699798-25702474 GCF_001194135.2 Octopus bimaculoides | reverse complement strand
ATATATATATATATATATATATATATATACAGCTCAGCTTTTCTTCTACTCGAAATACTGGCGGCTGTTAGTCATTGTCGCAAGCAACGGGGTGAACAATGCACTACAATCTGTTATACATATAAATTATTTTGACTCAGCTCCATATGATTTGGATTAAGACTCAGTCAGATCATAAGATATCTGGAGAAGAGTTAGGGATTTGAAACAAATTCAAAAAGGTTTCTAGATGCTAAGCCTCTATTGGTCCACGTAGGTCATTTGTTGTCGCTGGTGTGGAAGTGAGATCTGCTCTGTTTTTTTTATTAAACCTAAGAACTCAGACAGAATGTTAACTGAAAGCTGTCGCAACTTTGGCAGAAATATGCGCGATACTCTACTGATCGCTGAATACACTATAGCGTAGTATTGCATGCATGCATACATACATACATACATACATACATACATACATGCAAACATACATACATACATACATACATACATACATACCTACATACATACATACTAGAGCAATGAACTTTGTTTGGAAAGTTATTCTGTTGAATATGATATAAAATCCCTAATTTTGAAGATGGAAATAAATGTGTGAAAATTAAACCACTTTATACCCTTAACATAGGTTCAAACTTCCAAAAGAAAAAAAAAATTCTTTACAAAATTTTGTGGATAGTGTGTGTATTCATGAGCTGTATTTAGCGTTTGTTGATGGTTCGTGGGCGAGTAATATTTGCAAATTTCAGCAGGTTTTACGTAACAACTCACCGATGTCTTATAAATCTATTCAGCAAGCAATGACCTGCCTTTAACGATTAATGAACCTGATCATGTTAATTCTCAGCTTACTGCTTCACTGTTCTGTTTCTTTGATGGTGATTGTGTTTTCGAAGCCATGAAACTTTTTCAGATCGTTTCTAATTTAGAAGTCTTTCATGTTGGTGCATTCCAGTATTTGCGTTTAAGCACTGCATTTTTACTATATAACATCTGCTGTATTTATGATATGCTATATGATACACAAAGAAAGCTCATAAATATCCCCATTGTTGTGAGGTTAGGTAAGCATGCATGTGCTCGATTCACAGATAGCATTCGGAACAAGTAGCAAGTATGGATCTACATTTTTACATCAATTCAGTATTCGGCTTAGAACGTCCGTACACCTTATAGACAATAGTTGGTCTGGTCCTGACCTGCCCAGATATGTGGTCTGCGAACGGAGTTAGCTGGGATATGTTGAAATTAACAAATGATTGTCGTGTTGTTCTTTTCTATTGTAACGTTTGGATTTAAACTATTACGATTCAAAGTTCCGTTATTCAGGCCTATGACCTACGCGAGGAATTTACACTTCGAAAAGTGTATCCTCAGGAATATCTCGAATACTTTTAAATACATCATTGTATTCCTTTATTGCTCTCTTGAGAAGAGTCAATGGATATCATCCACATTGTAGTACATTCATTTATCGTTCAAAAATAAAAAAAAATGTTATATATCAAGTATTTATTCCATCAATTTGTGTTAACGCACACTCAAGCATACACATACACATATACACACACACACACATATATGAGGAAAAGCTCCTTCCTGAGTCATATAGACTCAAAGAGCCAATTTCTAAGATTCTATGCTGTATATATATCCCACTGAACCGTACGCTGGCGATCAAAGGAATACTCATTTTCCCACCTAAGTGAACAAGAGCAATACGAAAGGAAGCATTTTGCTCAAGACCACAAGGCATCATCCGGTTCAAGAATCGAAACCGCAATCTAACGATCATGATTTCAACAGCCAAGCCACTAATTTACGCGTCACCACAACATGTGTGTGTGTGTATGTATGTATGCATGCATACATACATACATACATGGATACGTACATACACACACTTACACGTATGTGTGTACGTGCGCGAGTATGTACTCTTGTTTTGGGTCCTGAGGGGAGCTTCTTAGCAGATTCTGGCTACTTGCTTTCTCATTCCAACTTTCATATGAAACTTGGCCATGGACAAGGCAAGGTTCTCTGTGCAACACAGTAGGATTAAACCCCTAACTTTGCGATTCCGGTGAGAACGTATCAATCACATGAACATTCCTTTGGTGAATTTGGTATGAAAGAAGCATATTAGATCCCTTTCACTTGTGATCTTTGCTTTTAATAATCTTTAATAGAAAAACTAAGAAGAAGGATTATTTGTCATAAGCACTTCTCATCTGTAAATGTCGATGGAGCCTATTTTGCATTTCTTTTAAGATACTGAATTACTCTATTCTGATATAGCTAAACACAATTATACGGTATCCTTTGAATTCTCCTCTAGCTTATCGAGTTTCAATGTGAAGGGGATGTGCTTATTCGGATAAAAATAATCATGGTGAAATTATTCAAAGGACAGGAATTCCTATTTCATCTATGGAGTAAACTCTTCTTATTATGAACGTTTATTTTCAAATATTGTGATTTAAAGTCATAGGCTTCTTGGTGTGTTTCGTTATGCATCGAACAGATTTCAGAACGTATTGTTCTCAGTAATATTGTGTTGTAACCCTATTCACACTATGATACAAATACAATCGTAAACGCATTTGATCTTTACACGAAACAGATTTATTGATACAGCAACACAGAGCTCACAATGCATATTTTTATCATTTCTCTCTCATC
>NC_068989.1:25696820-25699452 GCF_001194135.2 Octopus bimaculoides | reverse complement strand
TATATAAATATATATATATATACATACACACACACACACACACACATATATATATGTATATATAAACGTGGAGGCGCAATAACCCAGTGGTTGTCGCAGCGGACACGTGGTTATAGGATCGCGGTTTCGATTCCTAGACCGGGCGTTGTGAGTGCCAACAACAATGTATGTATGTATGTACGTATGTATGTATTGTGAGAGTATGGTTGCGTGGATTTTTTTTATCTACTCTCTGTCTTTTTCTACCTATTTGAGTAACTTCTTTATCCAACGGTTTTCATCGTGTTTGTTGCCATTAATAACCGACGCGAATGCACAGCGCCTCTTTGCTCTGATATTCGAAACACCGAATAACAATTTTTTACTGTTTATACTGAATTATAACATATATAAATATTCTTTATTTACCTAATATCGAGGTCTCATTCATTTGTTGTTAGTTTCTGTTATTATTATGTTGTTTTTTTCTTCTTTCTTCAAATTTTCTTCCATTTCTCGCCGAGTGTTTTCCGTACACCTAGGGCAGAGAAGCTCATTGTATGCATTCCCAGTTTACAGACGCAAATTCAAAGGTAAGCAAATGGCAGACCTCACGAGAGGAAAAAACACGTCCGTGCAGTCGAATTTCAATCCTGTATTAGCCACTAGGGCTGATATAGAGGGACAATATAGGACAGACAAAAACAATTAGGAGTGTACAACCGGATTGAATAGGCGGATGGAAGAACAAAAGGAAATAACAAGATAAAAATTAGACATGGTATAATGATGAGACAACAAGATGAAATGTTGCGCGTGAAGACCCCGCAAGCCACGACTCATCATTTCTCGCACGCAGAACACTATGGTACTTGGTTCAAGTAGGCCACATTCATGCTCAACGACGGCGCCATTTGCATCCATCTAGTCCTGAACACACGCGCGGTAACAACTCTCTCTCTCTTTAGACTTACTTTTCTTCTCAACTGGTATGTAAAATAGTATATTAAACAATAGCCAGAGAGAAAGTTGTCCGTCTTAATTGCTTTCACAATCGTCAACCACACGGCCTCTTACACAATAGCCACGAAGCAGAGAATCAGAAGATTTTAATACGGTATATATTACATGATTATATATATATATGCATATGTGTGTGTTTGTGTGTGTGCGTGTGCGTGTGTGTGTGCGCGCGCGTGTGTGTGTGTGTGTGTGTGTGCATTGTGTGTGTGTGTGTGTACTTTTTCTGTTGCATCAAGAAGACACTTCAATAATTCCTTCGAAATACGGTCCTCCAGTCATGTTATATTACTTGATATTTCATTTATTTTTTGCGCATATTTTTTATTTGTCTTTCATTGTGTCAATCCTTATGTGGAATTTGTTAGTGGATATGCGGAATATCTTTTAAACAGAGATATGGTTGGATTAACAATTTGTTAATATATATGAAACATTTCTTATAAAGTATAAATGTTACGATGCATAAAACTAAGTATTATACGAAAATAGAACGAAGATTTTTTATGCATATTCATATGATGAATGTGGAACTGAAAATAGTTCCTTCCTTCGGACATAAAATATACCTCAATATATATGGGTGAAATAAAATAGGTATAGATTTATATAAACAGTTCTCTGTTGTATACATCTGCACTATTTAAAGTAGAGATAGAGAAAATTATTATCATAAAGATTGATTAAAAACTAGTACAATTCCGAACGATAAAACTTTAACAATGCTTTGCTTTATCTTGAGGTGGATTGAGTTTTTTGTTTGTTTCTTACGATTTCTTTTTGTTATAATTTATTTGTATTGTACTTTTTATAACTAAAACGAAGAAATAAAGTAGATGGTCTAGACCTGGTGGTTTTGTGTGTTTGTTGATTTGAATATTTTCATTTTGTTTAAAACTTTTAATCATAAATGAAGTTTGGTCAATACTTTGAATTTGTTGAAAAACTTCTTATGCGAATGATGTTTATCAAGTAGATGATAACTTTGAGTTCATTCTCTACTAGACATTTCAATTTCGAACTTAGAATTTTTTTGAAAATTACAAGTCACATTTATAAAACTAAAAAAATAAACGTCCATTATCAACATTTTAGTGTTTTCTTGTTCTGATTCTTGTATTGTCTTGTGATTTTCCTGCTTCTGACTCACCATTCGTTGTTGATGGAAGAAGCATATTGTATAGGATGGTGTGACTGCGCTATTGTACTGCTTGTTGTTGTTGATATGATTATTTATACTATTGCTGCAGCTGAGTTTGTCATAACATGATTAACATAACAATCCAATACGGAAGCGTCATTGTGATTACCATCAGTATTATTGTTATTAAAAAATATCATAATCCATACACTTGACACCACAGTTCCCATTGTTATCATCGCTGACACTATTATTCTCAACATTATTGTATCTACCACATAGAGTCTCACAGAAAGACGAGAGGAAGAAGCCACACGCCAGGATACATAAATATTCACTCATATGTTGGTATTACGTACTGGAATTTAGTTCTTATTTGCTATCGATTTTCCTATTTTAACAATATCATCTCATGCATATACATACATATATAGATACATACATACATATTTGTGTGTATATATATATATATATATATATATATATATATAT
>NC_068989.1:25692636-25696680 GCF_001194135.2 Octopus bimaculoides | reverse complement strand
TATGTGGGTACAGGACGCCACCAACAGTAAACAACATGAAATATGAAAACATGAGTTCAGTACGCAAACAACGAGACAAACAAATGGATAACAGGACAAGTAACATAAAGAACGACCTTTCATCAGTTGTCGGCTGCCTGTCTACTCCTAATTTCGAGCATTGAAAGGCAATATGAGTCTTAGAAGACAGTTGCCCTCCATATGTACCAAAATAAAATTTGGTATTTATAGAGGATGAAGATTGAGAACAGAAACAGAAACAGGACAGTGGAGACATACAAGGAAACTGAACGAAAACAAACATGGAAGGCCGTTAGACCAGAACGAGGGCAAAATAGCGAACGCTGAAGAAATATTTTCTTTGACAAGTCAAGAGAATAGAAGGGAAAGATACGTTACATCCAGTCCTTAAGACAATCCTGAGAGAAAAGAAAGATGATCACTTGAGAAAAAGAAAGATAGACGATGGTCACGTGTTTAAAGTTTCCATCTGTCAAACCCAGATATTTCTTTGACGACACTGTAGATTCTACAACCGCTATTCATTTACTCCATTCCTCTATGTCGTCATCTCATTATTATATACCATTCGCATTTTCCCTATTTTTCCCTCGTTGTCTCTGATGACGGAATATCCCATACTCAGGGATATCCCAGAAACAGCTGTAAGATTTTGAATTTCTTCCTATAATAATATTGTATACGACTTGAGTTGTTAGTCTTTTCTTAATGTTTGCTGTCCTGTTTAACAATTATATATCCGCTGCATAGGAAATCTGCAATGGCTCCATATCTACCGTCATGGCTATAATCTTGGAGCCCTAGTACTCCGTTACATAACTTACCTAGAGTACCTAATCGATTAGATCACTTGTGATCTAAACCCCCATACTTTGCACACACACACATACATATATTATTTTACTCTTTCTCTTTCTCTCTCTCTCTCTCTCATTCTCTCCCTCTCTCTCTCTCTCTCTCTCTCTATATATATATATATATATATATATATATATAATCTTTTATACTTTTATTCCCTTAGTTGTTTCAGTCATTCGACTGCGCCCTTGTTGGAGCACTGCTTTGGTCGAACAAATCGACCCAGGACATATTCTATTTAAGCCTATTAGTTCTATCAGGTCTCTTACCGAACCGCTAGGTTATGGGGACGTAAACCCACCATCATCGGTTGTTAAGCGAAGGTGGGGAACACACACGTACACATATTCATACACACATACATACATACATACATACATACATACATACATACATACATACACATATATATATATATATATATATTCGACAGGCTTCTTTCAGTTTCCGTTTACGAAATCTCCACACAAGGCTTTGGTCTGTCCAACGTTATAGAACACACAAAGGTGCCAGTGGGATTGAACCCAGAACAATTTGGTTGGGAAAGAAGATTCTTACTACACAGAACCACATATATACTTTTACTGGCATCGGTCATCTGATTGCGACCATCATGGGGCATGGCCTTTAGTCGAACAAATCAACTTCAGAAGTTATTCTTTGTAAGCCTCGTACTTATTTCATCGGCATCTTTTCCCGAACCGTTAAGTTTTGGGGACATAAACACACCACTGTCGGTTGTTAAGCGATGATTTCAAATACAGACAACGAAATAGACACACACACACACACAGAATGGGACTGAACCCGGAACCATGTAGTTGAGAATCAGACTTCTTACCACACAGCTATGCCTGCGCCGATATATATATGTATGTGTGTATATGTCTCTATTTGTGCCCCCATCACCGTTTAAGAAGGGCGGTTAGTGTGTTTACGTCCCCGTGAATTAGTGGTTCGGCAAAAGATTTATAGAAAATAAGTACTCGACTTAGAAAATGCGTCGTGGGTTCGATTTGTTGGAATAAAATCTTGCAAGGTGGTGCTCCAGCATGCCCGCAGTGAAATCACTGAAACTAAGAAGAGAATAAACGAATAAAAGAATATATATGTCATGAAATTTAATGGCTGTAGTTAGGTAATAATTTGTGATTGCTAAATAAACGCACGTTCCCTTAATATATTTGCATTACATCTTTCCCCTACGTATTACAGTTTTGATGTTCGAGCTTCATTGATGCTGCATGTCTTGCAAGCATCTTCCCACATGCATACCATGTGTATACTTATGCATATTCACTATAGAATACATAATACAATGATATCAAACGGATGTAAAAATCATGTGTCCGCACTAGTATATATATATATATATATATATATATATATATGTGTGTGTGTGAGTGTGTGTTTGGTGTATGTATGTATGTGTGCGTATCTCCAAGCATGTGTTTTAATGTCTTTGTGTTTGTCATGATTCGTAGGCGCTAACTGTGAATAAATTGTCCTTGCTAATATAAACGGCTTTGACGCGTTTGTAGTTAACCGTGAACGAATGTCTAGCTTCTCCTATGTTCTAAAGACGAGGGAAGACCTAAATCTGTAGATTATACTGATACCTTTCACTTAAAAGTATGTTGGTTGTGTGAGTAGCAAGAATCATCATTTAGTTCCAAATTAAATATCCGTCCAAATCCATGCCGGCATAAGAAATCGGATATATCTAACATCAACCGCTTGAACCTCAAGACCTATAGAATTGTTGAGACAGAGAATTTATTGTACAGAAGGCACTTCCTACACTTCTTCATTGCTTCCAACGTCTCAAATAGTCTTAGCTTTAGACTAAAATATCTTGGAAGTTGCATGTAATGAGCGCACAGAAAAGTTTTTCCAAGTTCTAACAATCAATAGTATTGCGTCATCAATATAAATCTGATATTTTCAAAAACCCTTCACTATCACATAACTAGAAGAATTGATCGAAAATAATTTTCACCCTTACTTTCTTGAAATAATGCATAGATACTGGTTAATGAAATCACTGTTATACGTAAGATGGCGTTATTATTATTCAAATAGCTTTAATCTGAGGTCTGCTGAACAACGGCTGATCTAGGGTTAAACACCGAAGCAATAACTACTTAGTTAACGAAGTAATGAAGAAACTTCTCCTTGCTCATTTAACCTGTCTGAAGTGGCATGAAATTCTCTCTACTCTTACAACTTACATCTTAGCTAAATATAAATTATATATTTCGATATTTCTCTACAAATTTGGATGACCATCACAAGTATCAGTTTGGTTGGAAAAAGAATATATTCATCAGAAAGGAGGAGAATTTAGAGGAGAATTGTCCCTCAATTTTGCTACAACACTAGTGACTGGTTGCCACTTATTTTTCTATATATTGCGAGCAGGAGAGAACTAGTGCTATCTCGATCGGACGGGTGTCCACCACTGAGGATGAACACAAATAGCTTGAAATCGGCCGGCCGGTGGGTCCTGTCGTTTTCGCAATAAGATGTTAAGGGTTCGAGCATCTACTTGTCCAGGCTAGAAACTATTTAAAATAATACATAATTGTTAATAAATGCATTGTTGTGTTAATAGAACATTGTTACATTACATTTCAAAACTTAATATACTTGAAGAATATGATTTTGCTGTTAAGTGAATTTATAGTAGTTCGTGCTGAATATCAGTAATATATTGCAATGCAGCAATCTGGCAAAATCGTTATCATGTCAGGCAAAATGCTTAGCAGCATTTCGTCCGTTTTCACGTTCTGAGTTTAAATTCTGCCGTGGTTGATTGTGTCTTTCATTCTTTCGGGGTCGATAAAATAAGTAACAGTTGAGCATTAGTATCAACTTACACCACTCCTGAATTCTGACCGTGTGTCAAAATTTGATACGAATATCAATGCTGTATTTCGTAATTAATTTATGTAAATGAATTGTATCTAATTTACAATTAATGAAGTGAGGAGGTGGGTAGGAGTGAAGACAGGAAGCAGGTGTCAGATGAAGTGAGGAAGTAGGTGACGTGTTATGCGAGGTAATAATTGAAATGCTGTGTAGTGCATTTGGCGTCTATTTCTAGCGTGAAGTCGTTGTCACTTCAGGGCCCTTTAATATAATTATATTTTTATAATTGTATTT
>NC_068989.1:25686849-25692626 GCF_001194135.2 Octopus bimaculoides | reverse complement strand
ATAATAATAATAATAATAATAATAATAATAATAATAATAATAATAATAATAATAATAATAATAATAATAATAATGTGGCATTTTCCAACGTGCATTAGGCATAGCACTAATACCACTCTCAAGTGAACTGAATAGAACAGCGTATGGCTACAATATTGACAACAGGAAAATAAACCATCGATTTTATAAAGTTGATTTAAAACTATATGGCAAATATGATGAAGAGCTTCAAGGACAGCTACATACTGTGAAAAGATTCAGTGATGATATCGGGATGGTGTTTGGCTTTGAAAAGTGTGACAAAGCCACTTTAAGAAAGGGAAACTAGTAAAGTCAAGTTCAATAGAATTAGATGTCGAAACAGTAATAAAAGAACTTGAGCAGGAATAAACCTATAAATACCTAGGAATAAATGAAGGCTCTGGTATCCAGCATGCAAGCATGAAAGAGAGGGTTAGGAAGGCATGTTATAGAAGAGTCCGAGCAGTTCTGAAGTTTGAGCTCAATGCATATAATAAAGTGTTAGCCATAAATTCCTCAGCAGTCCCAGTTGTTCTTTGTAGCTTCAATGTGCTTATCTGGAATACCAGTGAAATAATCAAAATTGATAGAAAAATCCGCAAGTTAATGACTTGTAATAAGATGCACCATCCAAAGGCAAACGTGGATCGTCTTTACCTTCCCGGAGCTCAGGGAGGTTGAGGCTTGATCCAGCTTGATCCAGCTTGCACTGACGTACAAAACCACCACAGTCGGACTGGCCAAATACCTTGAAACAACCAACGATTGGATGCTGAAACTTGTTGAAAAACATGAAAGACCGAAAAAACTCTATTCTGAAAGAGAGAAAAAAATTCGCTACTGATCTCTTAGATATCTATCAGATTAATGAGGTTGAAGGAAATGCGCCAACTGCTGCTGCAAAAAAAAAATTAATTGCTTAGAGAAAAGCACATGAAAATTAGCTAGCAGATGGGAACAGAAACCTCTGCATGGCAAGTATGTGTCCCGTAGCAAACAAGCCGATGTCGACCAAAAACACACGCATCAATGGTTACGAAGCTCAGGGCTAAAAGTACAGAGAAAAGTTTGCATATTAGCTGTTCAAGACCAAAGCTTATTAACCCGGAACTGCCAAGCCAATGTGATAAAAAATGGAGCTGACCCAAATGAGGATTCTGTAACGATGAGATTGAAACTATAAACCACCTAATCTCAGAGTGTAGAGTCTTAGCACCTGTAGAATATAAAACAAGACATGAACAGTAATTTACTGACAATGAAGACGAATTGAAGAAACAAAACCAACGCGGGTTCGCACTTGTGGGAACTATAAAACAGGAAAACCTAAAAATTAACCGACTTGACCTAGAAAAATATAAAAGCTTAGCAAAGCATGAAGGGAATAATATAAATTTAACCCCATCCGGTGATATAATGCAACAAACCGCCAGGAAAACTCTTTCACTAAAAACGAAGCTGAACATATGAAAAAAGGAACCATTAGGAAAATGTCGGCAGCTCATTTGGAGCGATACCAAATACGTAGCAAAAGACAAAAAATACGGTACTGTGGAAGTATGATTTGCTTCCGAAGAAGAAGCAAAGAAACTCTCCACATTGCCTTTGCAAACCAACGAACTGGTGCCACTGCCTACTCATATGAGTAAACGCACATCTAAAATAAAAATTGGGGAGGTCCCACCTGAAATTGACGTGGTGTGACTCGTAGCCTCTGTCTTGCTGGATGTGGAAATTGGCATTTCCATACTGCAGCTTACGAAGCTGCACCAATAATACAGGCCACACACCAGTATTTTCAAACTATACACAACTTAATACAATTACCTGATCGTCCAGCCCTCAGAGTCATGGTGGAGGGTCGAAGCCCCAGATATTACAAATGTGGTCAAAAGGGCCACATTAGAGGCTCTTGCAAATTGGATAACCCAGAACGGGCCACTCTCAAACGGACGTGCCTCTAAAACACCTGACAAAGGAAACCAACAGCAACCCAATAACACACACAAACCTCGCCCCGGGAACCAAAACAAGCAAGACCCCGACGGATAACACTATCAAACAAAATCCCACACCATCCAGCGCAAACGCTACCACAAAACAGGCAAGACAACCCCACAACACATCAGGAAAGGGAAGAGGTGGATTAAAAAAGAAAGAAAAGAGAAAACACTTCCCCAAAACCACTCCACCCTACAGACATACACTACAATACAAGACCCCCAACACACACACATACGCACACCTGAACCTCATATTCCAGAATCTGTCATCAATATCACGCTAATCAACGCAAAGAACACACAATTAACAAAAAATACATGAACGAAAATCCTCGCATATCACATTTCAACGTCCCCTCCTCACATTCACAAATTCCTGAACATATCCAATAAATAAAACTCGACTGTCATTCATACACAGAACTGAAGGAACAATATTCTAATAACATTGGAACATTACAATTAAATTTTACAAAACACATTTACCGGATTTTAATTAACGATGTCCCACAAGCCACGACGAGAGTGGAGGGTAATTCCACACACCTCCTCCATCTCCAAAACTGAACCAAGAACGCCTCACAAGATACACCGGGAGGGGACGATATATCCACATACTACATCACCAAGTAAGTAATTAATTCTATTTATCATGGTTACGTTCAAGCTTGGCAGTGTGAATGTACATGACCTGGGATCGTATTAGAAGCGGGCGCGCTTGCCAAGCGACCTGAGGTCATGAGATTTGGATGTCGTAGTCACCAGTGAAGCAAAGCTGACCAGGTCAGCAGGTGGAGTAATTGTGGTTTTATTCTGGAAAGGCCGGGTTTTAGAAATCAAGACAATGTTTGTGGACCCAGAAGGCAAGCCGATCGTCCTGGAAAGCGAAACATAGCAGCGGCAAGACCTTCAGACTGGTTGCAGTTTTTGCCCCAAACGACATGGTGCAATCCGACTACTTCAGACGCCCGCAAGGTTTCCCTGGGACGTAACACACGTTAGCGTTAGTGGCTGGCTTTAACACAATCCTAGAAAAATAGAAAAATGGAATACTTGCCTCTCTAACCTACTCAGTCGCTTTCAACTGACTGACAAGTTTAGAATGGATCACCCGGAGGCTCCTATGTGGATATGGACCAACAGCTCCAGCTCTCCCAGATCCTAATTAGATAGGCTAGATGACAAATCTAGCGTTAGATGTCCACATTTCCAGATCATCAGCTATATAGATCACGGGTTTGTGATCTGTAAGCTTGACTTAGATTTTGTAGACAGGGCCCCGGTTACTAGAAGCTACGCACGTCACTCCTGGCGTGCAAAGCCTATAGTGACCGTATTAGAGAATTAATGAAAAGGGTGTTAACGGGAGCCATTATCAATAAGAACTGATGGTATGCCCTAAAAAGAGCCATTAAATTTGAGTCACGTATATATAGAAAAGTTTTAGCGGGCTTCCATCTCGTCCTTTTATAGAGAGTTGTTGGTTGGCAAGTGCGACGGTGTCCTGGTGGAGACCCTGGGTTTCGATCATGGTCAACTCACCAGACTGCTCCAGAGAACTTTTGTGCCAGCGCCCATGGATAACTACCAGAAATCCCTAACTAGGTAGTGCTGTCGAGGAGCTCTGCCTGTTCGCGATAACCTCGTCAGGAACAGATGTGCAGACACCCCGACACGTCCGATTTGTGAACAAAGCAACGAAATTGCTCTGCACGCTATCGTACAGTGTCCGTTGATTTCGGGTCTACAGGTTTACGTAGGCCACCTACAGTGTGGGAGGGGCACAGTTGTGAACTGATTCCCTCATCAAGATTGTCCCATCACCTTCCCTTGGCCGGGAAAGGCAGGCAACTTTTCTCTGCTTGGTGGCTATAGCGAAAGAGGTCGTGTGGTTGACGAGAGTGAAGGCAATTAAGACAGGCAACATTTTCGTTGGCCAAGGTTTAATAAGCTATTTCACATACCACCTCATGTGTTTGCATGTTTAGATATAATTATATCTGTGTACATACCAAGTTAATATGTATATGTGTGTTATGCGAGTGTAGACCAATAAACCCTTTCCCGTGGGATAGAATCTGTTAATGAATGTGTAAGCAGCTGTGATGTGAATAGGACATCTGAAATTAAGACTTACGAGCGGATGACAGAGAAGTTGGTATCCTGCTGGGATGATAAGATGATAACAGGTCCTTTAAAGAAAAACATTTAGAGACAAAAGAGGTAACGAATACATCTAGTCTATATCATAACATCTTAGTGTTAATCTATCTTCATAAAAGTGAGACATATTTACGCTACAAAAAAGACCGAATTTTAGGTTTGGCTAATTTATATTCATACTTTTGATTTTTATTTCCAATGATTAAGTTTGGTTTATTTATATTTTGGTAAATTGTTTAGTGTTTTTATGACATATGTCTATTCGTGTCTATGTGATACACTTTATTGGGGAAATGCTAAAAATGAAATACAGGTATAAAACAATAGGAAACTGGACGTGTTTCATTCGTGCTCTCAAAGCCACTGACCTGACGAGGAGCGGGTACACAATTACTGCTGGGTCATATTAGCTTTTATAATATTTATATAACAGTAAGTTAGTGAAATAGTAGAATCGTTAGCACCGCGAGCAAAACATTTTAGCGGCATTTCGTCCGTCTTCACGAGCTGAATTCAAATTCTGCCGAGATCGACGGTCGATAAAAAAGTACCAGTTGAGTCCTGAGTTCGATATTATCGACTTTACCCTAACACCCAAATCGTTGGCATTGTGCCAACATTTGAAATCAATATTTATATAATACTATGATACGGAATATGGAAAACCCAGCAATTAACAACTGTTACCGATACACAGAAACAATTCTGGGGATGTGATTAAAGCCTGTCCATTCCATGTTCTACTTTTATATGTATGTATGAATGAATGAATGTATGTATGTATGTGTGTGTGTATGTATGTATGTATGTATGTATGCGGTATTTTATGCCAATTATATATAAAAATACATTAAAGAGTCGAAATATCTAGGCTTTTCGCACTTCGTGTTCTCTCTGTTTCCTCATTTTATAATTAATTGGGTGTGTGTTTTCTGTATTTTCTTTTGTAAGGAATGTTGTGATTTTATTTACGTAGCAAGGGCATATTAACTCTATGCAGTTACAAGTATAACTCGTTAGTCTAGTTATAAATTCACGACATATAGATAATCGTTTCCCAGTTTCTTCGAAAGCAGACTTTTATACATGTAAAATTCGAATATATTAAACTCTTTAAAGATTTTAAATAGTTTTTTTCTTGAAAAACCATAGAAGCTTCAGTAGAAAGAAAATATTCACTATCTTATTTTAAATCTTGTACGTTTTATAATGTTTTGTAGTAGAAATGTTTAGAGAAGAGCATATAGTGTGAGATCAACACTATATAGCTTAAAAAATAATTTTTTACCCTTTTACGTTTTTTCAGTCATTGGAATGCTGCGTCATGAACCTGAGGCTATTTTGTCAGTCATATACGTATGTCGTGATTGGTTTTCTTTATTGCACTTATTGTACAGAAATCTGTCACACAACTGACATAATTTTATTAAACAAAGACATCGTATGTTTTAAACACTGCCAGCGTAAAATCATGCAGAAAATGAGGGAGAAAGTGTAAGAGAGAACGAGATATATAGTCAGACACTTTCAGGAAAGATATATATTTATATCACACGCACGCACGCACGCACGCACGCACACGCACACACA
>NC_068989.1:25685722-25686622 GCF_001194135.2 Octopus bimaculoides | reverse complement strand
ATATATATATATATATATAAAGATGACTGTAGAAATATATTACAAAGCATATATTATAAACAAATCATAATTATTTAGGAATACATCAATGGCCAAACATGTAACCATAAATTTCATAAAAGAGGTGTGTATAATTAAGAAGAAATCACAATAATGATGTAGAGGGTTGCAAAAGCCGTTACCTGCCTAGAAATAACAGTCAAAACCACTATAAATCCACTATAAAGAGCAATATTCTGTTTCTTCACAATAAAGCTGTCGGTGGACGACATGACTTAAATTTCAAAACTTAAAAATGAAAGGTTAATTGCAGTTTCGAAGTAGGGAACCAAATGGTTTCATTCTTCTTTTCAGTAGAATATTCTTGTAGATACAAATTAACACGAAAAACATGCCTTGGGGCTTACATGTGACCCGACCGGCAAGAATAATGTGTCGCCCTGTATCTACACATATAAATTCTGAATTCCAATGTCATGCACAGCGTTTATAAGAAAAGACCGCTAAATCGAGCCACGGCGATACACCAGAAGAGTGGAAAAATTAAATTATTAAACTGGAATGTGACAATACATTACGAAGGATATATCATAAACAATTGATATTTATTTACGAATATATCAATGGACAAACATGTAATCATGATTTTTTTTCTCCCCCGAACGAAAAAAGTCCTTAAAGAAAAAACGTTTAGCAGATGTGGAAGATGTGAAGAAAAAAAAACGATGGAGGTGTTAAAAGGCATTATTTCGCCAGAGTTCCAGGACTACATAGAACAGTGGAAAGTGCATCTGGACAGATTCATTGCTTCAAATGGAGAATACTTTGAACGCAATAAAATTGTAAACATGCGAAATTAAGTGAATACAGTAATATTGCAATATTCCGGTTTCTTTTGTG
>NC_068989.1:25683848-25685410 GCF_001194135.2 Octopus bimaculoides | reverse complement strand
ATATATACATATATGTATGTATGTATGTGTGTATGTATGTATGTATGAAATGTGTATCACGCTTTATTGCGGGTAAAGTTTGTTTGATGTTTTGAATATTTCTCATTGTAGAAACGTGAAACTTGGTCCACTAAAAGATCCCAGGTAGGTACGTACGCAGTGAACATTTCAGTTGTATTGATCAGCTAAATACAAAGTTACATTGAGTTATGTATTTTGAAGTGCTTTCAACTGTGTTACGCTTTATTTCAGGTGTACGGAAATGCCCCTTAAACGACGTCTGACAGCTACGGAGAAGACACAGATTGTTGCAGGTCTCGCAGAAGCCTTATCTGTGGGAGAATTAGCCTAAGAGTCTGGCGGGATACAAGAACATTGAAGGCGTATGTGGAAAATCCCATCACCCAACCAAGGCAAGATAAAGGTACGAGAAATGTATTCCAGCGTAACATCTGTAAAATAAGTATTCAAGTAAGAAAAGACCTCGGTAGCGCAAGTACTGCCATATTTGAAAGTGTTGAGGCTGCTCCTTTGTCCAGAAGCACCTGGTATAGGATCCTTAAAGAAACGACCAGAAGTGTTAAGTGCATCGCTAGACCCATCATAAGCAGGAACCATAAAGAGCACCGTAATCGTTGGGCACGGAAGTACATGAAGATCAATTTCCAAAATGTCCTCTTCGCAGATGGGGCCCGAGTTACTCTTGATGGCCACGATGGATGGGCCAAAGTTTGGATACTTCTTCGAGCCTCTCGTAGTGGTGTCATGTTTTGGGCGAGAATCATAGGAAATGAGTTTGTCGGGCGTTTCCGAGTGCCACACGTTGTCACACTCACCAGCAACTCCTATACCGTGTTTCTAGATGAGCATTTTGTAGCATGGTTAGATGGTCAGCCACTCTCACATCGATGGTGATTGATTGTTATACATGACAAGGATCCTCGCATTCAGCCAAGGCTACAATTTCGTACCACACAACTTTGGGAATGACAGGCCAATCGCTCATGACTTCGCTTCCCTGTACTGCTAACCAAAACTCTATCAAACAACTCTGGTAGATCTCGAAGAGAAAAGTGTATGAAGGGTGCATCCAGTTTTCGTCGAAGGATGCCCTGTGAGAAAAAAAATTCAAAACAGTTGCTGATAACAATAACATCTCAGACTAGTCCGCTAACAGCTTCTGTGGAAAAAAAAATGTTGATGTCATTTATAAACAAAGAAATTACATAGACAAATACAGTAAAGCACCAACAATTTAAATGTGTTTGTTTGATATCTTTTGCTGCTATTCTTCGGTATCGTGTTTCATTATTACAATAAAATGATAATATAACGATAATGCCTTGTTTCATTACCTTAAATGGACATTTTCGTACACCAGCAATAAAGCGTGCCACGGCAGAAAGCACCTTAAAATGCAGCACTCAACATAACTTTGTACGTAGCTTATCAATACGATTGAAATGTCTCCCTTGCACTTTGTCCCCTTTTGCATGTATACATATCTACCTATTTTGTTTTCGATGTATTTAATACAGATAATATATTTGAGATTTCTGATC
>NC_068989.1:25682702-25683838 GCF_001194135.2 Octopus bimaculoides | reverse complement strand
ATATATATATATATATATATATATATATATATAAAGTGTGTAATAAGCATTTATAGGATATGATCCTGTATAGATTTAACTAACAGTTAAAAAATGGAGAAGAGAAGTGGTTAAAGGTTTTTTATAAAGTTTTAATCCATACGATCATTTCGCATAATAATCCCAACATTTAAGAAATTATAATAATAACCAAAATAATAATTAAGTTAAATTAATCCAGTTACGTATTACCATTCTCTACAATTGAAAAGAGGAATAAAACATCAAAAAGGTGTTAAAAAATAATATTACAATGAGACTACAGAGAGCCTGTGTCGGATAAACGATCGGAATAAGTATTAAGATTGTAGAAAGGCCAGGTAACCCTATCAAATCCCCAATCGCTAGAACCTACCATTTTAGTAGAACTCCCTGTACTGGTAGGATCTGTATTGTATGTAGAGTTAGCCTACAAACAAACTGTAAAGCTAGGAATGTAGTCTTTAGTATAAGATGTACAGAGAGACGGTGCAGTAACAAAACAACGACGTACGTAGGGTACAGAGCACCTTAGCATAGGAGAGCTAGAATAGGAAACTAGAATGGAACACGAGCACATACACCCAACACACTACAACCTATGAAGAAATAAGATCCCTATAATATTTGTGTATTTTATATTGTTTTCTTCGTATTTTATATTATTTTAACCTCCAACTTCTTTCTTGTTTGGACATTCTCCTTCTGTCTCATATACGCTAGTTATGTTTATTTATCATTCACTCTACCCTGAATTGTGGCACGATATGGACAGATTTTGGAATACCGATGAACTTTTATGTAAATGCATCAACTTAAAGGATAAACATAGTACAATGTATATTACAATGGATAGAACAATGGATAATACCAAGCGGACTCCCCCTTTTTCTCTCTCTTGTTTCTCTTTCTTTTTCTTTTTTCTTTGTGATTTCTTCTTTGTGATATAATTCTTGGGAAAGAATATATTTGCGGCTGAAGATAGCTTTATACCATCCTGTCTATCAATTATATACCCATAATGATGCAACTACTGTTTGTGTATAAAGCTTGAAACACGTGTACCGCGGAATCCTTTGTGTTCTGTTTTATATACAGGTGCTTGCAATTATCAAGTA
>NC_068989.1:25676086-25682530 GCF_001194135.2 Octopus bimaculoides | reverse complement strand
TATATATATATCGACCTTCGTCTGCGCGTGTATAGATTATAGATTACCTATGGACATAGATGCGTGTGGGTACAGACATACATCCATATTCCACTTTGTGTGTGTGGAGGAGGTGTACGGTGATGGATTCGTTTTGTTTATTTATGAGCTGACATTTTAATTTCAACGGAGTTTAATTGAAAAATTAAACAAATCGAACTTACAAATTTCCCGAGAAGCAAGTGGTCATATTATTTATATCCTACGACGAGCTACAGTACGTTTGATTCACCTGCCATCATTAAAAGATGTTGAAAACACTTGTCAAATTCTATACAATATTTTATCAAGTCTACTTTTAATGGAATCCTTCTCTTTTTATCAAACAGTTACAATTCAGTTCAATTAAAAAACATGGGTAAGCAGCGCATTGTAAGCCACACTATAATTTGCGAAAAAATTTATCTGCCAATAGGGTGTGTATCTCTCATCCGATGTCTTTTTATTTTCATTGTCTATTGATTCATTTTCTATTATGTGGTTGTAAACTTTAATAGTGACACAAAAGTCGAGATATTTGTACGTTATACTTATCAAACTAATTTCTGAATCGTAAATTTTCTGTTTATGTAGAAGAAAATAGATTGCTTTCTCTATATTCTTACCTTTCTGTCTATTGTATTTATAGAATGTATCGGTAATGTGCGTCCCGGATTGTCACGTTAGCATTTACAAATGTAACGAATGTATATACCAATGGTTATTGGTATAAATATGAATTTATATTTATGGTATGGTGGCTCTAGTCTCCAAAGCCGTGGATATTCTGCATCTTGATTTTTTTAAGAAATGACCTCATCTACAGGGAAGTTAATCTTAAAAGCAACTTGATATATTTTATCTTCTAAATATCCATATCAAATTTGTTATATTTGTATTTCCTTGACGTTTTGGTGAGAATTTTCCACCAGTATTTTTGTTGATGTGCATGAATTCAAAAAATTGGTTTTGTCTATAATTATTTTTTTTCCGATACCTTTCTCATGAAAGTCATTATATATCGTTGTAGGTATAATATCACGTCGCAATGAATTAATGTGATCAAATTTCTGATTGGACGATTGTAAGCCTATCAACATCCATATTTGAACCAATGGTATATATTTTCTTTTGAATGTTGCATATGCTGTGATGTAGCTTATATCTTGCAGTTACGTTCTTATCTCCTGCATTTCTCTACAATCCTTCTCTTTCATGAGCCTTTTTGCATAATGTTAACTATTGAATGACTTGCTTTTTCTTCAACATGTATTTAAAGTATAGTCATTTCCAGCTCCTGTTGTGTTTCAAGTATTATCAGAACATTTTCCGATTAAACGCTTCGCATATGAATGTGTGAAAATATTTGTTTTGTCTTTCTTGGATGTCTATGTTTGATTTTTTCCTATCAATAACAAACATGAGTAGGCTCTTGTGTACCTTTAAATCATTTAATGTCCAGAAATGCTTCTATCTTCAAAACTTTTTTTATCTCTTGTTCATCTCTTTGTTGACCGCAATAGCTAGCTATTCTTTTTTCTTTTTTTTTTTTTTCATGTTAGTGATCTTATTCAGATGGTTTACAGAAAGTTTTTGTACCTTTATTGGACGAACATGAATTTCACACATTTCATCCGAAATTCGTCTTCTGTTTTTTCTACGGCTCAGAGCCCATTAAGTTACATTTTAGAATGCTTTCTGATATTCTTCAACACCATATGAATTTCTGCATCATCATTATTTATCGCACTAGCACTAGAAATCGACAGTCATCAAGATCTTTCATTCTTTTCCACTTTATCTTTTCTCTGCTTACCTTTCTTGCTTTATTTTCATTTTGTTGCACTGAAACTCGTCAATCTTGCATTATTTTCACTATCACATCTAAGCCCATTCACATTCGCCGTTCGTATGAAACATTCACTGCTATATGCAGCTTTTATATTGAGACCAAATATAATTACATATAGAACCATTAGGTCAAAATTCAAATGATTGCTTTATTTCAATTTTTAAAATATTTTAGGCAATTTGTGAACAGTCAACTTTTCAATACGTTTGTATTTAAAATGAGCGAGGTTATTTGAACCTCTCTTTTTCATGGGATTAGGGATTACAAGTTTATTTTTAGCTTTTGTCTTTGGCATTACAATTCCGTTATGGATTCATTAACTGTGTACCTTAATGGTTAAGCCACTATATTGTGCGATGCAGTACCCACCAAAAGGTTTCATCCCTATTTTGAAGCTTTAGCAAACGTTGCTTATCAGAAATCGCTTTTAGCAGAGAAATGTCGTTGGTTGAAAGATCAGTAACAGGACTGATGGTTCAACAATACCTTGTCAACATTTCTTAACTAATGAGTCGCTGTAATGTTATTACTGCTTTCATCATTTGCAACTACATTCGATGTCTTAATACAATGCTATTGGATTTTGTTAGGACACTGAATGTTACAGTAATAAGGCAAAACTTTACATGGAATTAGACAGAGTGGGCAAGTTAACAAGGTAGAAATGAAATGTTGGCCATGCATAAAACATGGGTGGACTATCGAACTATTACGAAGTAAGACTATCAATATATTTTCACTCTGGAAGAAGATAATAAATAGAGTTCAGGTTTCTTTGCAAAATATATATTTCAAATGCAAATTAACATATGTAGATATATCCCTTCTTGGATCGGCAGGAACGTAATTACATATATTTGATAAATATTTATTTATATATATATATATATTTATGAATGATTTATTTCTCATATCAGTAATGAGTTAATGCCTAAACAAAAGCATCTCTAAAATAGCCTGTTCTTCTTGCGTGAAAACCGTCTTAATTGTATCTGTATCCTGTAGACGTTATACTTATACTCTAAAGCTTGATAACATTACTCGTAGTCCAAGTATCCTCTCGTCTTCTACTTTACAGTGACATGCAAATAAAAAGCGTGTGTATATGAAAAGAGACAGTTGTTTGTAAAAGATGCACAAAAAATACAAAAAAGTTTTCCAAACTTTGATCTCCTTAACTTCAAAGGTAATGGAGCCTTGTGGCCGGCAGGATTCATTTGAGAACTGCATCTGCGATGAATTGAATATTGATAGCCGAAATAATTTATACAATAATTTTAAATATTTACTGGAAATACTGGATGATTATTTATAGGCATATTAAAAATAATGTTACAAACGAAATACATATGATTATAGTTGTAAAAGGAATAAGATTATGGCCATTAATGTGAAAGTTATCATGTTGATGCCTAGGTCCACGATTTGCATCTTTATTCATTTTCCTGAATATTTTGTGATGACGTTTAAATATGAACAAATTTGAGACGGGTGTTGATAAAAATAAGGCGTATACAAAAATTTAAGCTTTCATTTTACTTACTGGAATGATGCTAAGATTTTATAAAATGTTAGAAGTGAAGAAGAAAGATCTCCTTTATTAAAGCAATATTGCCATCAGCTTTGGGAGTTAACTTCACTTCATATCCAGTTGCATTTAGCAAATGTCACATACAGCTTACAGTCAAAGAAAGATTTCCACATTTAACTGATATTTGGTTGTGTGGTTAAATATTTCATCTTACATACAAGCAGCTTCCGTTTTAATCCCATGCATGTTGTTTAAATACCGTATGACTCTCCCTCCAACATAAAATATAAATTGCATCCAGTATTGCACCTTCAGGTTTGCTGGGGTTTGATAGGGAATATATAGTTACACCTAAGTCAACAAATGTTGACTGAGTCATCACACAACACAAGTCCACTATGCTTTGATATGGTATAATTTTGATCATGGGACAAATAGCAGAAATGTTCCTGTGAGTTAGACATATCAAAAAGGGAAGATTTTTCACTCCTAAGCGTGAGTCCAGCAGGCTCACCTGTGTGTGAACGTACAATGATGTCATGAATCAATATAGTGCCTATAACTTTAATAATCTTAATAATCCTTGTATCTCATGGGTCAGCTAGGGAGAGCAAGATACTGGTTAAATAAACAGTACCTAAACTTGCAGACGGCCACACAAAACCCTGCCCTATGTTTTCTCACAAGAATCATATATCGCCAAAGTTTGAAACGAGATCCAACATTATGCGCATATGTAAACAAGTTGCACTTAAAAATATCACTGTCGACGGCACGAAACTTGCAAAGGAAAAGGCTGCCGTGTCTGTCATGTTCTATATAGATATGTATAATTCACCATTGTATATGAACAAGAAATTCAATACTAGTGTTCTTCAAATGATTTCTGTACATGTCGTAAGAATAAGAAGACACCTGCAGTACTCCACTTATGTTCGAGCAACAATGTCATCTTATGATTGTATGTACAGTTTATGAGTGGTTCCACCGACCACGTACACAATCTCGCCTACTAGTATGAACAGCTAAGAATAAACGAAAACATTCCTTAAACACGTTGAAATGATTTGCGTACTACAAGTTTTATAATCAATTTGTCGGGGTTAAATTAGTTAGAATGTCTGTTCTAAAGTATACGATACATTCTATCGGCAGACATTTTACCTCCTTTTCCTGACCTTAGTTAAAAAAACTATTGAAATTTAAACAGGATTAAGGGTATCATTTTTCTATTATTATGTAGCAAAGTAAGCCAAAATTTGAAGACGTGCTTGAACAGTAATATAGGAAGTGCTCAAGTCATGTCCGTTCTTTTTATTAAATGGAAACTATGAGAAGTTACACCAAATGCACTGTACTAGGTCTAGTCAAAAGTTTGTTTTCGTATTTTAATCTTTAATTAATAGTTGAAACAAATCACATAAGAATGACGTTTATCCCTCAAAATATATGCCATCATATTTCATTTTCAGTTGCCATCGTTGTGCTGACACCTCAGTTCCACGCTCACATTATTTTCCTGATTTACAAGCATAAAACTCTCTGCCTCTGTTTTTAACCTCATATTTAACCGCATTGTTAAACTTCCGTCCGTTCAGGAGATGCACTACGGCGCGAAAAAGATGGCAATCAGATGGCACAAGGGATTGAACTGTGGGCAGGGGAAGACAGCACTTCCAGCGTTTCAAGTTCCTCGATTTTCCACATAGTCTCATGGGTACTGATCTATTATCTTGCGGGAAGAGTAAACGTCTTCGATTTACAAATGCTGTGTAGCAAGCTTTCCAATCATCATATACTCACTGTTGTTGTGAAGCAAAAAGGTTAACATTCACAACATACACAACTGGGATAAGCTCAAAGTGTAACACTCCTCGAAATTTCACCAAACACACATGAGCTTCTGTTCAAACCGCCCTTGTTTGACAACAGTTTCTGAAGCCATAAACGAACATCGCGAAGATTTGCTAGCAGTTGTTTCCAAATGTTCACATATCGTTGAGCCTGGTCATTAGTCTATTCATGAGAAGCTTCCTGTCAGCGTCTGTTCAAAAAAGAATACATATGGAGGTGTCGAGTCATGGTGCTTTGCGAACTGCCAAATTCTGCCTACAGTACCCGAAGCTATTATTTAACCGTTTGAAGCAAAGCTTCGTTTTCTACAAGAAAAGGTCTCCCTGACCTTGGCTTTTCTTTGTATCTGATGTCATCTTCCTTTTAACTCCTGAATCAGTTTTGTCCTATACATTCGGTGATGTTACCTGGACTCTTTGCATATCATTAATTCCTTTCGCCGCTGCCCTTTCATTCATTCCATTTCTCGAAGGGTTGCATAAAAGGATTCTAATTGCAATTGTATTTACCACTCGTTATCAAAGCTGTGAAATAAAGAGTAAATAACTAATGTGTATATTTATGAAATATACACATTAAAATAAAGAATAAACAATTTAACAACGATTGGAAAACAAGTCCCATCAAACTAATGACATAACATAGATATACGCTACCAAAAGAAATCATTAGCGAATATCAGGAAAATCATGAGTCAATCTGTAAATGATGTGTCGTAGTTTCTCTTTATTTTTCATACTCGTTGTTTATCTTTACCGGAAGCCGTGAAAGGCATTGTATATGGCTCCCTCTTCAAGCAATACATTAAAATAAAAATTTCCAAATGAATTATCTGACAATTAATATAATTGAGTATGAAGGGCATTTACTATTTACTCTTTTACTCTTTTACTTGTTTCATTCATTTGACTGCGGCCATGCTGGAGCACCGCATTTAGTCGAGAAAATCGACCCTAGGATTTATTCTTTGGAAGCCTAGTACTTATTCTATCGTCTCTTTTGCCGAACCGCTAGGTTACGGGGACGTAAACACACCAGCATCGGTTGTCAAGTGATGTTGGAGGGACAAAGACCGACACAAACATATACACACACATACATACACGCACACACATACACACACCCACACACACAAACACACACACACAAACACACACATACACACACAAACACACACACACAAGCACAC
>NC_068989.1:25671287-25675993 GCF_001194135.2 Octopus bimaculoides | reverse complement strand
ACAAACACACACACACAAACACACACACACAAACACACACACACAAACACACACACACACATGTATATATATATACATACATATACGACGGGCTTCTTTCAGTTTCCGTCTACCAAATCCACTCACAAGGCTTTGGTCGGCCCGAGGCTATAGTAGAAGACACTTGCCCAAGGTGCCACACAGTGAGACTGTACCCGGAACCATGTGGTTGGTAAGCAAGCTACTTACTACACAACCACTCATGCACCTACTTACCACTCAGCCACTCCTGCACCCATTTTAGCTGCAGTTTATTTATATTACTTTTTTTTATTTACTGGCAAATAGTTGAACGTCTTTTACCTTTAACGACTTCTGATGAAAGATAACACACAATCGCACGCATCTTCCGCCAATATATACATATGTATGTATGTATGTATGTTTGTATGTATGTACTTAGTGCTTTGAATATAGTTAGTTACAGCTATGTTTTTCTTGATACAATTAGCACTGATCATATCTACTGGAGTGCAAAATTTATACTATATTCGTATAGTCCCAGGAAAATCAACACCTGTAACGCTTACAAGCATTACTGAACTCAAAAATACAAGCCGTGTGTACGTTTGATTGAAGCGACTCCACTATTTAATTGGTACTATTTTATTTATTTATTTATTTATTTATTTATTCATTCATTCATTCACTCATTTGTTTCCAGAGTCCAGGAAATGTAGAAATCAGTGCTGACCTAAATTGGCGTTTAACTCTGACCGTAGAGAGTTATAACTACAAACTGCAATAAAATTTATCCGCTCCTCGAATGTTTCTGCCAGCCCACTGCTCAATGCTAACATCAAGAAGTATGAAATGAGAATACAACTCATTGCAAAACTTATTTGTGTGTTCTTTCATTCCATTTGTTTAGAAATATACAGCTTCTTGAAAATGCAATATGCTAATTTATCCTCCATCTTTCGTTATATTACGATGAAAAGTTTTCAAAGATGACTTAGTCCTTTTAGTAGTTTTTAACATAATATTTGACAGTTTAGCTCCTAACACAGCTTTCGTTGTTTAGGTGCTGTTTTTGTGAATTAACCTTTAAATCTGGCTCAGTAGATCTGACAACAACACGGTATAAATTACAGCAGTTAGGTTAGACTGTGAAGAATTCAATTATTTTCATGGTCCTTTGAATTAACCTACATTTATTTTATACGTCAACAATTCCTATCAGAGTTTTGAGAATAATTAATCAGTTAAGCAATTAGTTCCAGTGCGTCGACGGAAGTACGGTATTTTTACGCCCACTGATAATTAATATCAGCATTCTGAATTTGACAATTAAATTTAAACGGATTAAATCATACGGCAGATATAAAACACACATACACATACACTCACACGCAGAGTAAAGTAACTTGATTCGATACCCTGCTTTGAAAGTTATGAATTTACCTTATGGAAATGCCTTCTTAGACACTGAATCTTTTAAATTCACTCTCCATTCATTTCATGAGCTGTGAGCAGCTATGTTTATTGTCAAGTATATTCCTTGCCATGAGCTGTCACAACCATGTCCTTGTCAGTGATACATATTTACGTTTGTAGTAACTAGATCAGCGAGTATTTTGATAATTCGTGAAATTAAAATTAAGTTAATAGTTGTATGCGTTATTAAGATGCAAGAATAATTCTTTCGATTTACTGTAGCATTATAGAAGAAAGGAGCGGTTAATAATTTTTGAAGATACAAACCATGGTAATAACATGAAAGTGTTTCAAAACTTTTCTAGGTTTTGATACATTTGATGAACTTCAGGAAGAGCCATTATATGGTTATATAAAAACATTTATGAAAGTATATAAGTTAGTTTACGAGTTTAACTTTGAAATAATATATTTATGTTTCTGTATGATCGAATATGTTCCTGGTTGTATATGTGAATAATAATTTAGTCAGGGCAAGGTGGTAGTTACTTTGAACTTCGCTGTACGTTAACACTGTCGAGATTGATAAAATTAGTGTTCTGTTTGCATTTCCACAAAACGATGTGTGTAAGAAATTAGTGAGAACGTTGAGAATTGAAGTGTGTTGTTATTTCTGCAGTTATTCGTGATTGGAAATTTATTACACAATCATATAATCTTCTCTTGGATGCCCATTTAGGTGTGTGTTGAAAAGCATCTGCATCAGAGATATGGATTATATTTTAGCTTCATAGCGAATTAACAACTCATCTGAGTTGTTTGTTGTAGCTTCCGGAGTTGTAGAAGAAGGTTAAGTTTGGGAATGCAATCTCACTGTGTAATGTATATGTGGCTATTAGAAGTAAAAATAAGAAGATATATTGTGAAATATAGTATTTAAATGTTTCCTGTTTCACAAGACTAACGCATGATGTACGGCTCAGGGGAATCCATACCTCAACACGTCATGCACAGTCTAGTAGACGGGATTTAGTCAAAGCAATTTCAATCACAAAACTTACAGCACAATACATGTCTCGTCGCGAATTTTGATTAAGCCTGGCATAATGCGATTGCGAAGGGATATTCTTCATCGCATTAGTATTTCGTTACAAATTGTATGAAATACGATGCAATGGAAAGAATCTCATCTGTTATCTGGAATTTTATTGCAGAATTTGGAATAAAGACTCTAACTGGTTTATATTCACTAATTTAAGAGCGGGTATATAGAATCATTTCCTTTATATGAACAGTTATTTTTCGTAATAATAAAAATGACTATATTTTCAAGTCAGCATTGACTAATGTAATCGTGACTCTTGTCATGAAAACAGATAATGTTAAGCATAAAGTTACAAAGTTACACGTGAATAAAGCGTGTATGCAAATTGTTTAGGGTAGTGGAATATGATATTATCTGCATGCAAATTAAATAGATGCGAAAGGGTGTAGAGGACACACTTTATCATAGTGCTACACCGAAGTCTATCAGTGGATTTGAGAAATAGAGAACAATAGCTCAATTAGCGCTCACTGCGGTCTGACAGAAAGCATCTACGTCGGAAGATGAAAAACAAATGAAAACATAGTCTTACACCACTATTAGAACATTCCTGTCTGAAACATGACTACAGATGATCTTACTTAAACTAAATACATGGCGTTAGCGGGACATTTTAAGAACTATGGCCCACTGAGGAGGGGCAGAGAAGAGCAGCGCTGAATATAGTTGTGTCGTTCAATTTGTTCCTATTCGTCAATGAGTAGAGATTTACGAAGACATTAACATGAAATTTAATATGATCTTACTTGAATGGAAATTTGAATAGTACTAGGAAGAGATAAGCATTGAATAAGGGATAGATGCATATTTGCTCGGTAAGGAAACTTTGGATCATGTTTCTTTCATCAATATGATAGTCTCTATATTGTTCATGCATATATTTTATTATCTAAATCTTTATAGATTTACATAGGTGCTGAAGATCTATATACATTTTATGTGAATGTCCCTGAAAAATGACAGCGAAACTCGATGAGTCTTGCATATGCTTTCGTATTTCTATTCAAATAATGAAAAAGCAAAATGGGCGGAATAACCAACGAAGTATAGAATCAAAATTAACTCTCACTCTAACTAGATATTTCCTGGCGATGCAAGGACACAGTCTGTGAATGATGTAAGTTGTTGCGACATTCTCTGCACTACAGAAGGAAAAATACAGAAACAGATTACGTATATACATTTATGAAGTCAAATATCCCCATACATTTCAATCTCTTATATATGGTGTTTGAACGTTATAGAGTGGATGATTGATTGTTGATGTCAATCTCACATTACACTTGGAACGGTATTTTAGAAATAAGCAGTATATCTCGTTTATCTTTATCAGTTGCCCGTTTTTGTCTTCAAATGTCAGTGTCTGCTGTCTGATCTTGTAGATGTTCAAAGAAAACAGTACTATCATTCCAATCAATTTTTTTTCTGCCTTGGCTATTATGAAAATGTATATTTGCAATATTCTTCAATATGTTCGCAACAAAACTGCTTTCAAATCTCATCGTAGATACAGCTTAGTTGTCAGGTATGAAAATGATTTCTGTCGGTAATTTATCATAGTATATAAATGGCATGGAATAACCACTCTCTCTCCCTCACTTTCTCTCCCTCTCTCCCTCTTTATATCTCTCCTTCCTCTCACATTTTTATCTACGTCAGTAGACAGACTCAGTTTCGGAGACTTTGTCGAAAACTGCTTCGATATTTCATTAAAATTCTATATCAAATTAATACACATTTGTATAATTGTGAAATATACTTTATTGTCGCATCAGCGACAGGTTTATGTTTATATATAATTGATTTTATGACACATTCATCACCATAAATTATTTTATGTTACATTATATATAAAGGTCCAGCTTTATCGCTGACATTTATGTATTAATCAATACGTATTCATTTAAATATTAGTTCTAATGAAGCAGATGTGAACAAAATATATTTAAGCATTATTATTTATTGTTTCCACAATCAGACGTTGCGAATGCAATATAAAGTCTCGGCCAAAATCTTTTGTTAGCGTAGTAACATTGGAAAAACATTTTTTTCTTTGCATTCGTTTTACATTAGTTTTGCTTCGTTTCTTGAAATACGTATTTTAGTCGTTACACGATAACACTTTCGAAGTTGTACACACACACACACACACACACACACACACACACACACACACACACACACA
>NC_068989.1:25657653-25670459 GCF_001194135.2 Octopus bimaculoides | reverse complement strand
CACACACACACACACACACACACACACACACACACACACACACACACACACACACACACACACACTAATACTAGTGTATGAAATGGGATTCCAGATTTATTTGAGCAGAAATATATTGACAGAACCCTTAATGCGTTAATTGAAATGACACCGTTGGTTCTCCTATTTTGGGGGATTTTTTTTAATATTATTAACATAATGAATCGTAGTGAATATTATAGCACAATAAATGATTAAATCGGAAGAGATATATAACTGTTACAGCAAAATTAGATAGATGCAAAGAACGAAATGCACTAAATAAGAAGTAACCGGTAAATCTCTTTTCAACCATACTCCAGCTTGCGAAAGAAAAATTAACAAGAACTTATTGGATGATGTATAATCCTTAGTAAATCATGTAAAAGAACAGCTAGAATGTTAACATGTGTTATGTCTTTCATAATATACCCGATCGATAAAAATTAATTGGAATCTAAAATGCAAAAAATATGATAAATATTTGAGTATATTGTCAGCTACAAGCAAAATGCGCCAGTAACTTTTAAATTGTGTCAGTAGTTTTTAATGTTTTGTGCCACAAATCGGAAGAGTGAGAACTACTGATTTGACTCCTTCACAACTTTTTTGTGCATGTATGTGAGGGAAGGGACGCTTAGCCATGCACCTATAAGTCAGGTTTGAAGTGAGACTTTAAAATTTATTCCTTTTACAACGGTACAGCGTTATTGCAAAAAAAAAAATAGTAAGAAATTGGAGAACAGAGAAATACTTCAAATAGAGACGCTACTTCTCCGACTTGAGAGAGATTAGGTTTGTGGTAAGAATGTTTCAGGAAAGAGTCACAGGACAGGTGCTGTGTGCAAAAACCACGACAGGTGACGCTGGGGTAGACCACCTAAAATATGGTTGGATGGTCTCCCTTGGGGATTCTGACTTATAAATTGGACATGGTTGCTTCTGACAGAACCTTCAGAAAGGTATGGTTGAGGACTGTGTCCCAGAAATACGTGGGCGAAAAAGAAGGGATGAGTTAATAATTTAAGTTCATTTGCAAACCATTTTTAATTTAATACAATATTTGCATATTTTCGGAAATTTCTAGTTGTTTACCATTTATCAATTTAGGGAAAAAGAAAAATATTTAAAAATCGAATCCGAACATGAGCGGAATGAATCCATTATCAGCTTGGAACTACACAAAAGAGTAAGTTGTTGTTTAAGCTATTGTCGTAGCTAGTAGTGGTGGTGGTCGCCGTTTTTGCACGAGATCAACATTGTTGAAGCAGAGCTATGAGCAAATGTGTTCCAACCATGACCACTCCGCCCCTTTCAAGCAGAGTGAATAATCATCATTATCATAAGAGTACTCATCGCCAAAATCGTCATCATTATCATTATAAGAGATATATTTTCCCTATACAAAAATTGTATAGCTTAATGCACTTCTTGTTGACAACCCTTAATTGATTTCTAAATAAAATACTTTTTTTTTACTAGGAACTTATAGAAAGATTATTTCTTCGTAAGTATTGTCGCATTGACAACGTAAAAAACACTCACAAAGAACATACATTTACACACACGTGCACATGTGAATATATATCAATTATATATATATCGTTCTGTCTCTGTGTATGTGTATGCGTGTAAAAGATTATAACGACAGGAATTTTCAGCTTATTTTCTCCAAAGTGAGAATATACATTACTTATGCTCCTGCGATGGTTTTAAACTCTTAAAATGTTCACATAATGAGTAACAGCCTATGTGGAAGCAGAAATGACCCATTCCTGGGTTACGTGGAGAAGTAAGATAACTTTCAAAAATTGATTATCTCCCTTACATAGAGATATGTGTGTATTCGCTTTCACGCGAAAACGGATTCACCAATTGCTTCCATACTTGTGGTGCGTGAATAATTTGACCCAGAACATATTTTATGCTCTTCATTCTGATGTTTTTATGAAAAAGTTTTTTAAATATTGCAATATTTAAAAAACTTTTTCATAAAAGTGTATTTTTGTATACGTATATAACTATGCCTAGAAGGAAAGTGTCAAATTTGTCTACAATGTCAGAGTCAGTCAAAAGAATGTCTCTATCCAGGGAAAGAGAGACAAATGCAGAACAGGAAGTATACCAAGAAACGAACAGACTGTGCACTACAAAAGCCAGAGTATCTGAAAGTGTTTAACAGAGGTATGCACAGGTGACAAGGAATAGGAACTCCACCGCAGATCGAAGATCAGTTGCAACAGCTTAGAGAAGCAAATTGTATGAAGCAGCTTTCAGTTATGATCCAGCAGTTCATTATGCAGATGACACAAGAGTTTCCATAGTTGCAAAAGTGAGGAAGTGGCCTGGGAAAACAACTGCACTGTGCTGCAGTGGTGGAAAGGTTAAACACCCTGCTATCCTCTACCTCCACAGCCATTGAGGATTACAAGGACTTTCAAAACCAAATTAGACAATACAGCGCTGCACAACTGATGACAACATTTGGAGTCACAACTCATTTAACTAAGCCATGATTTATGCAAACTTTCAAGATCCAAGGTCGGATCTAGTGAATCATCAAAATCGGTCGTTCAATGCTTATAATCTGCACCTGCTTTTTGGTTACGAAATAAGATACACAAAACATGTTTTTGAATTCCGTGTATTAACTTTAGTTTCGTTATTTGTTTATTGTTACTATTTTATTGTTATTGTTTCGATATATGTTTTATTGTTACTACACGGTTATAATGCAAAAAAGTATCGTCATAACAAATGGCGCTACAACAATATGGGCGACGAGTATTCGAATTTCACGTAGGTAAGCTTACTTTTTGTTATACAAAGTTGTTAATGTTGGAAGACTTATTAGCTTCTATAATACAGTTGCAAACGTAGCAGCAAGAAAAGCAACAGGAGTTGCAGAAACAACTACTTCAGCAACAAGTAAAAGAACAACAGTTAATGGTGCTATGTCTTAAAAAGTCATGAAACACTATAAGTCCGTTTTCGCCAGACGGTGTATCGAAATCTATGACAGAATTCAGTTATGAAACAGGATGGTGTAGCGTTTACAGAGTACTTTCGAAAGTACGATTGCAAGTCATAGATAGACAAAGAAAATGTCCATACTACCCCCCAAAAGCACTTCTTTCTTTCCTAACCAGTTTCTGATTTTGTTCGAAAAGTCTGTTTAATCTGTACCGCTCAATTCTCTGTTCACATCTCTTTAGTTTATGTGCTTTAGCTTTCAACCTATGTTTTAATTCCTCAATCATAAGATTGATTCCCTTTCTCTTACATTATACCTTCTCTCTAGCTCAACATATTTCACTCACTGAACTTCATTTCTTCTTTTTCCGTTCCAGAATATTAATATGTTTCCTAGTCTCGTTAGCAGACTGCGTTATTCTCCTTTTCCACCATGGTTACTTCAGGTTATGTTGACATTTCAAATCTAACTTCCGAGCTATAAAGATGGCGATTGCATTTATCAGATTGTCGGTGTCTATAATGTTGTCAGTCCTGATATTACCAGTGATATCATTTATCTTCCTGACCCATTCATTGAGTTTCATTCTGTCTACTATTTTAAACCCCATCTAAAAGCTCTGTTCTCCGGAGATCTAAATATCAATGATTACATTTAAAATTACCGATAATCTCAGCCTCTTGCTCGTTTTCTCCCATTAACTCTACTGGTATAGTATCATTATCTGCATTCTCTTCCTCATTCTTCCGTTCACCGTTAAGCACTCGTCTCTTAATGTTTTCTAGTTCAACTGAAGATGACCATTCCTTCTTTCTGATAGCTCTAGCTTGGTCACACGGGTTTTATTAACTTAATTCAAATAGGCTTCTGTTGCTCCATGCCTTGTGTATTCTTTTTCTATCTTCCCTAGCTGGTACGTCATCATAATTTCTCGGACTACCTAGAACGTAGTACTCCATTACAGCCACATTCATTTCTTCCGCCTTTATACAGGTCTTGTTCTTCTTACTGTAGTGTGTCAAAATAGCAAAACTCATACACCAACCTCACAGAGCAAGTTCTGCCGGGTTGCCGGTTTAGTCGTAGACGTCCCAACCGAAGAAAAAAAACAGAAAAAAAGAATAATTTCCTTCCTCCCAGTCTGAATACAGACAAGAGGTGGTGTTCGCATCGGCCTCATGGCAAAGCGATTTTTCATTACAGAATCTAGATTTCGACTTAAGGATCAGTTTCAGTCTGCGCAAGTACTCCTCCTTAAATTTTTCTGTCACTTCTATCTCCATGAATTTATCAATTTCCAATGTCACCAAGTACTTATAGCCCGTCTCTTCTACTTACTTCATAACCTCCCCCGATAGTATCGTTAGCCCGTCCAAACATTTGATTTTGCTTCATTTCTAGGCTAACATACCACACTTTTTCAGTCCGAACTCCATTCTGATATTAACACTGAAAGTATACAACGTATCAACGAGGGAGCTCACTTGGGATCCATCTTTACCATAAAGCTTGATGTCATCCATGAATAACCAGTGGATGATTTTTTTGTTAACGGCTTTTGAGTAAATACCAAGATTTTGATTTCCTGAGAATCAGTGTTAGTGTTATCATGCACAGAACAAAAATCAGTGGGGACAGGCAGTCCCCTTGCAAGATGCCTCTCCTGATTCCTATTGTCCCTAAACGTCTTCCATATGCTACCAGTTCTGTCCTCCATTTCGTCATAAATTTTCCAAGCAATCGCTCAACATTGAATGTAATACCAAATAGGTTCATACATTCCATAATCCAAAAGAGAACGAAAATACACGGCACTGAACAGGAAGTATGATATTGACAGAAAGGGTCTGGAAGTGGTAATGGAGGAACTGAAACAAAGCCTCGTTGCAAAGAAAGCAAAGGTGGTAAGATACGACCAAAGAGTGAAGGGATCTCAGCAGCATAAGTTATTCAACATAGAGCAGAATAGATTATACAAAGAAATAAATGGTGAGTGTACAGATGAAAAGTTGATATCAGATAACATTGAAAGTCAAAGCTTTTGGTGCAAAGACAAGGACCCACATGAAGGATGCTGATTGGTTACAAGAACTGTCCAAAACAGGCAGAACTAATCATTTCAGTAAGGGAAGTGAAAGAAAACAGCAAAAAAAATGGGCAACTGGTAGGCCCGAGGACCAGATAGAGTTCAAGGCTATTAGATCAAAAGATTTGGTGAACATCATGCACGAATAGCTGTACAACTCAACACCTGGTTAAATGCCGACCAAGTAACACCAGAGTGGTTGACAATGGGTAGGGCAGTGCTGTACTTGAAAAACATCGAAAAAGGCAATGCGGTAGCCAATTACAAACCGATATCCTGCTTGCCACTTATGGGGAAATTATTGACTGAAATAGTCGCCGAGTCAATGTACGAACATCTGGAAGAAATGGAGTCCTGCCACATAAGCAGAAGTGTTGCAAGCGTAAGTGAAAGAGGTGACAAGTCTAAACACCTGGTAGACAAAGCTGTACTTAGAGCTCGAAAGCGGAGTAAAACTAACTTAGCCATGTCAGGAATCAGTTTTCGTAAGACGAGTGGCAGACATTTAAATTGAAAGGATTTTGCAAAGATATAGACAATACTTGTCAGTACAATCTTTTGGATATCTCTGAGACATGTTTCCCCTGGGATATTATCTAGATGTATCTGTCATACCTTTTTCATCATACTTAGGGCATCCAAAATAACAGGAACAGTTCTCACTTAAGATGCCACATCTTTTATATTTCAATTTCCAGGTCCTTATATTTACATAATTTGTCAAATTCCTTTACACATATATTTTTATCAGTGAGAACATTTACAACTATTAATCTACAAGTATTCTCTTCTGAGTATTTAATGACTATGTTTGATCGATTAGACTGGATCATTCTGTCGTTGTTGACTGGAAAATTCCAGAGGACAGTGACATTTTACCTTCAACAATTTGCTCAGGATGATGTAAGCAAGAATACTGATTTTGTACTGTTTACATATTTTCCAATGTAAATCATGTCCTACTCTAACATGGCGACATTTGTATACGTTTGGTGTCGGCACTGGACATCCAGAGACGGGATGGTCTATTGTGTCATCAAATTTATTATTGTTATTTCGGGGTCGATAAAAAAGTACCAGTGAAATGCTGGGTTCGATGCCATTGACTAGACCCCAACCCTAAAATTTTAAGCTTTATGCCTTTAGTAAAAAAGGATTATTATTATTATTATTATTATTATATGTTTGACTTTTGCATTGTATTTGTACAAGTTGACTCCAAATCTCACTCAGAGAACTCAAGAGACGAGTTAGAAGTCCATGCTGGTGTTATGCCCAAGGTCTCATATATTTGGTTTTACGCATAGTATTGTTCGAGAGAACATTTAAGAAAACATATGAAAATTAAAAGTTTGTTTAATAATTTGAGATTACTTAGTATTTTACGTAGAATATGGGCATTCCCATGAGCACTGTCTTTTAAATTTCTGCCATTTTGGTGTTTCCTGGTATCTGAGCTAAGTATGAATCAACCCCTTTTGCTATCACTCCTACGGTACCCGTGACAACAGATATTGTTTTAGTCTTGAGGCTTCACATTTTGCCAATTCCTATTTCATGAAATTTATAGTTGCTCAGTTATTGGTAGGTCTTGACAGATACATTTATGTCGAATGAGACAGTCAGATCAATGAGGAGGTACGATATTTGTCTGGCGTTTTTCATATAATGTCTGGCCTATTTGAATCTATCTTTCTATCAATTTGAATGGTGAAGTTCCAGAGGAGTGAGATGTAATCATTTTCAAGCACTGGAAGTGGTTTGTGTTTCCACCAGATTTATGATGGGGTAAGTCCAGGTTTTGCAAATTACCCAGTGAATATAATGTGCTGCTTTATCATGCCTGTCGAGATACTCCTTAGGCGCAAGAAAACTGTACATGGAGACAACATGATGTTTGGTTTCATCTTGTTGTTTACATACACTACATTTTGGTCTACTGCTGTTCTTTAATTTGTTGGTCTGGTTGTTCCTTGTAAGTAGGTATTGATCTTGGGCCGTTATGATAAACCCTTCTGTTTCTGATTTTAACCCAGAAGACACTAACCATTGATGGGTAAGGGCTTTGTCAACATTGTCACTATTAGCACTCCCTGGGTATTTGCCTTTGAGAGGAGTTTCTGGCCATTTATCAGTAGGGATATTTAAGATAGCATTTTTCGCACGGGGTTTCATATGTTTAGCATTTTTGTGCTTGTTTCTAATATATTTAATTCTGGAGTTTTTTGTATTTCGAATTCACCTAGATATTGCTTTGCCTGTTTTGTTACTGAGTATGATGCTTTCTTGTTTTCATGCTTTTTAAGTAGGTGTCTAGGCCAATAGTGTCAATGTTCATTGTTAATTCTAGCTGTAAATGTGCAAGGCCACCCTCTTTTTGGGGCAGGTAAAGTCGTTCTATAATCTGCCTTAGGGTGGTGGATTATTTGCATTGTCAACAATTTTCGTAATTTTCAGTCAAGATTACATATTTCAGTAATTGACCAGTTAATAATATTGAAACTATAAGTCATGACCTTTATGCCTAAAGTACTGATTGCTTCGATCATGGTTTTTGCATTCAGTTCTGTCTTGAATATTTCCCTTACCCTGCGATAACATTCTGTTCTGATCCTTTCCCTCACCACTGAATGTTTGAGTCCGTCCCCTTCAAATACATCTAGGTATTTATACCTCTCACCTGGTTCTAAATTTTTTATGGCATTCTGCTGGTCAAGAATAACGTTGGATGTTTCTATCATTTTTCTTCTTATTAAGGTAGATTTTGCACATTTGTCGAGGCTAAATTGCATCCTGATGTTATCACAGTAGTTGTTGATCATTTTTTTGCATAGAGCTTTAAATCATCTTTGATAATCTATATTTTTATCAAACATTTTATAGCCGTATTGTACATCATCGAACAATATTGAGAGAGGCATTAAGGCTAGACAAAACAGGAATAGTGAGAGAGAATCACTCTGGAAAATGCCACATGAAATTCTTACATCTCCAGCATTGAGAAATTCATTGTCACTGTTCAAAGTTAGTGTGGTTCTCAATGTTCTCATGTTTACAGACAAAACGTTTCGCAGAATATGTGCTATTTTATATATTTCAAGCTATGTGATAGAATATCAAATGCTTTTTTAAAGTCTATCCAGGCTATCGACAAATGTTTGTGTCGTTTGTGTCAATCTTTCAAGATCATCTTATTGATGAGTAGCTGATCTTTACAACCATAGGACTCACGTTTACATCCCTTTTGCTCATTAGGGAATATGCCACATACTATTAAAAAACTATAATTATATTCAGTCAAGACAGATATTAGTATTTTATACATTGTTGTTAAGCACGTTATGCGTTGATAATTTTTTGGTTCATTTATTTCTTCATTTTTTGGAAGTAGGAATGATACAAAATTAACTAGCTAAGAAGGGATCATATTAGGTTGCTGCAAAGCATGTTTGTAAAGTTTTGTTAGCGGTTCATGACTGTCTGGGAAGGCATTCACCCAGAAGTTAGAATTTTATTCTTTCGTGAAGATTTCCATTTGCATGACTTCATGAGAGCAGAAGCTGACGGCCTCTTCCTTGATACCCTCACGCATTTGCTCTTCTAAGAAGTCTAATTCTGTAGATACTCTATTAATCCTGTAGATACTCTATTAATTGTGTGCTTTTTTTTCTGCCCAAATTTCATTCCAAAATACACGCACTTCATCTTTTGATGGCATAGACTTTACTGTAACTGGTTTTTCCCTATCTTCCTGTAAACATTTTTCGCTTCTTTTTTTTTTTTAACATGTTTTTCTTGAAGAATCTAACGCACTTTTTATACCTTGATACACGGGGAGCTTTTGCACATACCTTTTGTTTGACAGTTTCTATAGTGGTATCGATGTTAAGTATGGGTTTCGGATTGTTGTTTGTTTGATAGTGTTGTCAGACTTAAGGTCTTTTAAACATTCTATGTCAGACCTAAGTAGTTGAATTTGGTGTTGAATACGCTCTTACGAAGTGGTCTTTATGCGGGAATGTTGTCGCTTTCTAATTTAATTTTTCCACCACACAGAATCGTTGAGATTTTCGCGGATGCATAGTTAGGGTGGTCGAGATCTGTAATATCAATATCATTAACGAAATTATAGCCTTAAGTGCAAGGCAGATTTTACTAATTACTTTCAGGTTTTGGCTAGAATTGCGAATTTTTGGGAGAGTGTCACTTTCATTCATACTGGTTTCTATAATTTTCAGTCATTCAATCATGAGTTGATTTTTTAGGTTATGTAGTGCTATTGGATCAATTTCTGTGTGACGTTCTTCATCTATTTGATTTTGATCTGCCTTAGTGTTTATGGTTGGTTCAGAGAGTATTTCATTTTGTTTATCAGTTGCATTAACTCTTTCAATCAGTGTTGCATTTTCATCAGACCTGCTTTGGTCTATAAATATTTCCTCTGTAGTATCGTCTTTAGTTGCAACATCATTACTTTTATCCCGTACTGACTGCTTAATTTGATCAATCTCTGATTTAGTTAGAAATGTCTTTTTCATAATGTTTCTTCTCACGCTGACGAGTTTGTTACTGCCTATGTAGTGTCTTACTTCAAGGTGTTTATGTCCCCAGTTTAAGTAGGTTTGTACAGTATTAGATTTATTCGTGGGGAATTACATGGCATGATAGAAGGCATTAAGGATTTCTTTATTATATCCTCTAGACCATTTTCATTCTTGATCTATTGGTTATTTGATGACGAGCATGGATGGCCATCTGTTGGTATATTTCGGTTGTGCGGTACTTCCAGCTCCTGTGTTTCGGGAAGATTTGAACCAGTAGCTGATTTTTGGTGTCTATTCTGGATCATCACTCGATTACGCGACTCTTGGTGACCTAGGTGATGACATTATGGAAAGAATCTGTCCGTTTAGGGTTACTTTTTAGAGACAACAACGCCTCTAAGTTCTCTGAATGAAAACATTGCTCGTAACGTAGCTTCTTTAGACTAACAGATCTGTATTCGTCTGTTTTTTTTTTTTTTTTTTTTTTTTTTTTTTTTTTGTTTTTTTTGTAGATTTATCTCCGGGCATATTTTTGTGGTGTTTTTAAACTTTTGAATTGTGCACTCTGTATTGTTTCGAAAAAAAGAAAAATTTTTGTTTTGCTTTATTTTTATATCTTGCTTTGTTTGTGACACGTATATTCATATGTGTGTCCTGTAAATTTCACGTCGTTGTGTAAGCAATCGGATGTATGTGTAGTCCTATGAGTATTAAAATATATATATGATTGTGTACACATTCGAGTGTATGCGTAATTACTCATTTTTTTATACTTACTGATTTGTTCCATGTATATTTTGTAATTTGTAAACTTTCCGATGTTGATTTCACGTGTGTGTTTCGCACATGTTTCACTGAGACATCCTGCATAGGAGAAACTGTGCTTTGCATGGCAGTAAAGTTTAATTTTTGTAATTATTTTATTTAAATGGCCGCTTCCCTCATGTCTTCCACAGATTACTTTATCCCATCTCACAGATGTTATTATATTAGATTTGTTCTTGAATGGAGAGCTCGGTGTAGCACATCTCTGTTATTATTCAGCATGGAGCTGAGACTCTATTATTAATATTATTATTATTGTTGTTGTTGTTGTTCTTCTTATTATTGTTGTTGTTATTATTATTATTTTTGTTGTTGTTGTTGTTATTATTATTATTATTATTATTATTATTATTATTATTATTATTATTATTATTATTATTATTATTATTATTATTATCATCATCATCATCATCATCATTATTATTGTGATTATTCACTAATCTTATTTTTAACTCGAGCTTTCACTGCACTACCGATCGCAGCTCTGTGTGCCTTGGGTATGTGCTGTGGTTTTTTGTGGTGCTCTTATTTTCACTGTATTGAAGGTGTTTTACGTAAGATGTATGCGGTATCTCGCAGTGCTATTATTTCTGTTTTATATATACTTGTAAGTCCTGATTTATTTGTTTTATATGTGTCTGAATGTTTTTTTTATCATCTATGATAGGAATTGTTTCTGTTTTTAGGCTCCACATTCGAGTTACCACTACTTACAGATCTTTGTGTTTTGAAAGTTTCTCCGTTTCTTTTAGAGAAACATTGTCATCTGTTCGTAGTGATACATCGATTAGAAAGCATTTTTCCTTGGTGATCTTTGACAACTATATCTGACCTATTGACCTTAATTCCTCTATCTGTGTGTATTGGCATATTCCAGAATAGTGTTGCTTTCACATTTTCTGTGACCTTTTATGGCGTGTACCAATACCATCTTGTATTTTTGTCGTTCCATAATGCTAGCATATCTTCCAGTGTATATAGGTCCCAACTCTGTCGTGTCTGCGAATATATTCCTTCTTAACCAGGATTGAACGTACTGAGACAATATGATTTATTGTTTCTTCTCCATCATCACATATCCTGCAGTTACTTGTTTTATTTCTTTTTCTTGCATATTTTAGGTGATTTCTGGTCGGAAGGCTTTGATCTCCAGCTGCTAAAAAACATCCTTCAGTCTCTTGAGTCCTGAGCTTCTCAGCTAAAGTTGGAATTTTGCTTTGTGTATTTCTTTTCTGTTTAGCTTAATCCAATATTTTCCATGAAGGGGCCTTTCTTTCCATCGTTTTATCATAATCCGTTGCTGTTCCAGTTTTAGTTTGGATTTCTTTATTTCCTGTCATTATTTTTCTTGTTTTCTTGTCTATTTTGATAAGGTCATTTAGAGTTCAGTTAAGAATGTTGTAACTAAAACTTATAACTGGGACGGCTATAGAGTTGATATCTATTATCTTGCTTTTTGCATTGAATTTGTTTTCAGTATTAATCTAGCCCGTTTAGGGTATTCTGTTTTATCTTCTTTTTTTGTGCGTGTTGTATCATATCTAGTTCATCGATTCCTCAGTATTTGTGTGTCTGGCTTTGGGCTAATTCTCTTATTTCATTTGCTATAACTAATCTGATGTTGCTACTCTTAGCTAATTTTCCTCTTTTCAAGGTTACTTTAGAATATTTTTATAAGCCAAGATTCAGGTATATTTCTTTGGTGCATCTATGTATTGTCTGTATTAATGTTTCCAGTTGTTTATCATTTATAGCATACGGTTTTAGATAATCCACATACAAGAGATGATCGATTGTTTTGCCGTAACATTTCTATCCACATCCAGTTCTGTTTGGCATGTCAGATACAAGTGTCAGTTCCAGGCTGAATAGGAGTGGAGAGAGCGTATCTCTCTGGAATATTCTTATTCCAATGGGGATGGCTTTGACCTTTATGAGTCCTCCTTTTGTCTGGAGCTGTGGAAATGTCTGCCATTTTTTCATGGAATGTTTTATATATTGTATGTTTATTTGTGCACCCTTGTTCATAGCTAGTGTTTCTAGGATCCCTGTGTGGAGAATACTATCAAAAGCCTTTCAGTAGTCGATTCAGGCCATACTTACACCCTTCTTCCTTGTGTGGCTGCCTTTAGTTTATGACACTATTGATTACAAGCTGATCCTCACATCCGTATGAGCCCTTGTAGCATCTCTTCTGCTCTTCCGGGAAAAGTTTGTTTTCTTCCAGATGTTTTCCCATTCTCTACGATATTATTGTTATCAACATTATACTTCCAAGGAAATTTGGTACTTGCACACATTTTGATACCATAATAATGCTCCATACGAGACAATCTCAAAGAATATATATATATATATA
>NC_068989.1:25642591-25656914 GCF_001194135.2 Octopus bimaculoides | reverse complement strand
ATATATCTACAAATATGTATGTACGTATGTATGCTTGGGTGGGTGCGGGCTTGTGACTACTCATAATGGCAAATGAAACAAAGACCAGTAGACAAACAAATTTAACGCTAATATATGGATTGAGTACTGTTTCCGCTAAGGTAAATATAACTGATATAAAATTTCAGCGCAAAGAAGAAGCTGATATGTGAAATGATATTTCCCCTGCAATTCTTTGATTGTTATGCAATTCTATGTGCCATCATGCATCATGAATTCTATTGATATCGGATTCCAATAGGAAAGGATATTAGAAAGCATTGTTATCACTGACAAGGAATTTAAGATTTCTAATGCTTTGGATGAAACGCTGTTACAATGTATTTTTCATGATAACGAACCATGCAGCATCTCTACTATTTTGCTTCATTCTTTCGTCATTCTTAATAATCAATTTGCACCAGTTTGCATGAATCATCACAATCCATATTAGGAATTGTTTTTTCTTCGGTAATTGAACTTTCATACCTATTGTATTTTTGCATTGTAGATAATTTCATTCAATAAATTATATGCAGTGGTATGCATGTCTCATTTGCATTTTATATAGCATAACCATTGGTGAAAGCATGAATGTGTGATGAAGATGTTCATTTATAACTGTAGTTTTGAGATTCAACCAAGCGTACATCACTTATGCAAGTGACTTCGATTATTGTTTTATGCTGATGAAAATTTGAGAAAGCTGAAGCAGAGTGATGACATTACATACCCCAGCCACATATATACACACATGCATACATGTACACACATAAACAATCACATGCATACATATACAGGCATATATGTGTGTATGTGTGTATACAGAGACACAGAAAAAGAAAATTTTCTGATATGGTTATTAGGATCTATAAATGCCGCTCGCGCATATGTTAATTAAATAGGGAATAGCTTTTCTTCCACAGATCAGAAGCACCGTAAGATAAAACATGAAACCTGTTAAAATCATGCAGTTGCATCATTCTTAAATGAGATAGTGACGATTCGAATAGTTAATATAGTATACTTAATATCATTTACGTCTACCTGAAAACAACTAACAAACTCATATTGACTTAGCATTCTTTCAGTGCTGCGACACTGAGACAATGAAGAAAATGAAAAGAAAAGAAAACTGCAGATATAAGATCAAAGTCCTTCATATTCCTTCCATAATATCGGTTTCAAATTGTGGCACAAGATCAGTAATTTCAAGGGAGAGGAGAAGTTGATAACATCGCCCCAGTTTTCAAATGGTAGTTATTCTCGCGACTTCGAGAGGAAAGTCTTTGTATCGGAAATTTTTAAATCCCGAAATCTGAGATTCATCCCACTACCTTCCGTGGTATTTTGTTAATGATAATGGTAGTGAGGATGATCATAATAACATTATAGTAATAGATATAGTAATTGGAATGATAATAAGAGCACTATTAGTAGTTATAACTTTGTGGTAGAGACGAAACTGGTGGATATAATAATAATTATAATAATATGTGAGATCGCTTTCAGTGCTTATTGTTAACATGTAATCCAACACAACCTAATTCATGATTTGGCCGTCAGCGACAAAACTGGCAAATCTACCTGGTCAGACATCCTATGACTTATAAAGTGTATCTTGTTCTAAAGTGTCCCCTCTTCTTTTGCTTATTCCATTTTGTCTTTCTGTGATATTATCCCTTATCATGTGTGTGTGCGTGTGTATGATTAGAATATGTGTTTTGTGTGTGTGTGTATATAAGTTTACTTACTACACTGTTTGTGCCCATGTTTTTATTCAATTATTTTATTTACGATATATTTATAAATTGATTCTTTTGTTTTATTCTTTGTCAGTCTTCTTTAGTATGTGTATGTGTGTCTTATGTGTGTATATATTTTTATATATTATACATAGCTTATTTTTAGCATCGGATTAGCTTCTGGATCAGCGATCGTTCCAAAGCAAAGGGCATTATACGAAACATATGAGCACATGTGACACATGTAAAAGAAGAAAATCGAGGTTATCAAGAAATGTATTTTATTTAATATATAATTTCTTACACGACACGTAATTGAACGTCTTGGATTACGTATCTGGAGAAGAGAGAGAGATAGAGAGAGAGAGAGAGAGAGGGGGGAGAGAGGGAACGAAACACTGAAAAGTTAAAGATAACTTTTTCAAATGCTACTTATAACAGAAGTGCTATACTATTTATTCTCTTACGTTCACGACACAAAGGCGACAGCACTGATAATTTGTATTGGTCTCCAGGATGCCAATAAATACAATTTCTTTACAGATATCAGGAAAGTAATTACCACTTCGATGTTTCTTCCAGCGTCACAACAGTCTTTATTACGTAATGAAAATTGTTGTACCTTTTACCATAATATATATATCACTAATTTACTTTTAACTATCATTCTTATATCCTAATTAGTTGTATCTTTCTGCAGGCAATTGACGGAACGTTTGTTCATATTGTAGGGGACTACAAAAGATGCTTCGTAATTATGGAAGGAAAATGAATGGAATTTAAAAAATAGAACAATTAACATTTTACTAATTATATTTCACTTACGATATATTAATATTCCTTTTTATGCGAAAGAAGTATAAGATAAAATGTTTTTTTTTTCACATTTGTTATAGTAAATACAAATAAATATAAATTAAGAATATTTTCAGAACAAAATAATTTGAAATACTGCAGCATCAAGCGTTTAAAAGCACATGTATATATTATGCATATGATATTAGAAATGTTTATACTTGTATGGAATTACTCATATTGTTGAACATTACTAAAGCTCTCCTCCAATGAAAAACGTTCTGCACACACACAATATGAGCTCTTAAATAATGGTATGTTTGGCTACTGTACAATTTATTTTAAGTAATACGTACATATTCTTATGTAGTTGCTATATCCAACTTTATATGACGCTTAAATGTTTGAAAATATATATGTACCCTGGAGATCATGAGTTTTGCAAAAAAAAAAAAAATAGGATACTACGAGAATGTTTTCTAAAATATTAGAAGCAAATGTAGGATTTTGTTCATCGTATTACATTATCATACGAGCGAAAACCTTGTTCTTTCATGGCCGTAGAAATATCAATCCATTTCATGAATATCTGTAAGAAATCAAAACAAAGACCTTTGTCTCTATTCTTTCTGTTCAGTTATAAAATGTATAAATTATTATTTCTGCAAGTTATGGTGATGTATGAGATTATGTGAAATTGGAAAACATAAACTTCCTGATTCTTCCAAGGCATGTTTACTTTACTTATAACAGATGACAAATATGAAATATAACTCGAAGTTACACAGTCTCTAATTATATTCAAGTGATCTAACAACAGCATCACTCATATAACAAGTGTTCTAATATAACACTTCAATAATTCAATAGACGTTTCATTGAAGTGACGCTTTATGGTAAGCTGACGTTAGCTACTTACACATAAAATAAATAAACCCTCGGTTAATTGTGACATTGTCATTAATAAAAAGGAATGCATATCACTGTATATTTTCGCAACAACTTCTTTTCAGTTATTTTGTTTGCAACACTTCACACTTCTCCCATATTTCTGCTGGTATACAAGAATAAATTATATACTTTAATAAACATATGCAATGTCTCCAGATTGTGATAATGATATTATTAAATAAAATACTAATGATAAGAACGTCAGTGTTATTACTGAAGAAGAAAAACGGCAGTTAGAATTTATGGTGGAATTCTTAATACTGTTGATTTGAGATGAGATTGATATAAGATGAAGAGATTGCTGCTGCAGATGTTATAGCCAACGCCAGTTATATAGTCGGTTGTGTTAGATATAATGAACAGTGGAGATTATTGTGGAGCTATAAGTGATATCGACGTTAGTATCGATAGTTATCTTACTAACGATTTGATTTATTTGATTTATTAAAAAGGAGATACAGTATACAGTTCATGCTGGATATATTTTGAATACAAATGTACCTACTGTCGATATTGTTGCTTCTATTGTCAACGTGTACGAAGTTGTAGATGAAACAGGATATGGATACAATGACTCCAAAGATTTTTTATCTACAAGGATACTAACTATCCAGTTAATAAATTATCTGTGTCGATATGTACAGTACGTTTTTACTGTATGTTCCTTGTTGTATCTGCTAATCATTTGGCAGTACATTTAACTGAGCCGTCCATCGAAATTATAGTTTCGCAGTGCAACAGTAGTACAGTAAACAGTATATAACGATGATGTTGTTGAAGCTTTGATAATAGATTTTCATGAATTCACGTCTATGAGAACACGATCCGTCAATGTGTCATATGAAGAAGAATTAGAATGAACAAGATTCGAAAACACTGTGACAAAAAGCCCGAATATTTGGATATAGAAATCCAATTATGTTACAGTGGTCGAGAGTTAAATAAGTAAATATAAGAAAATATAAAACATGTAAATTTTAGACATTTCAATTTAATCGCAAATTCAGAAGCGGCCTTGTTTTTAATTCAAATGTATTATTAATAAAAAGATTAGATTTAATCTTCTAAATTTTATTCACAATATGTACAAACAAATTGAGAACATAACACATAAATATAAATAACTTAATATATTTAACTCTATATTTTTGGTCCCTTCAGTTTCTATTTAAAAAATCAAATCATGGAGTTAACGCTCAAGAAAATTAATATATGTTGGAAGAACGCGAACATAATTCTGGAAAAAACAGAGTGAAAGCTGTATAAGAAGCAAATCAATTCGCAGCAGGCATAATGGAACGAAAGATTTTGGTTGTGTGTGTGTGTATGTGTGTGTGCGTGCGTGCGGGCGGGCGTATGTGTGTGGGGGGGGGGTAAAATTTTGACTAATGGTATATGTCAACTCATGTGCAATTCTGTTGCATCAATCTGTGCAGTTTGTGTCACATCAGGTTCATGCATGAAGAAGAGGATGTCTCGCTAGACATACTGAGTCGTCGAAGGCATATTGCTGTTGCCCGCTGTACTTTGATCGACGGAAAATGAAAGAAACGGACCGTATATGATACGGCAGACTTCTTTCAGTTTCTGTTTATCAAATCCACTCACAAACTTTAGGTCGACCCGAGGCCATAGTAGCAGATAGTTGCTCAAAGTGCCACGCAATGGGTGTGAATAAGGAAGGCTGCAGAAGGGAAGCCAGGTTCTTACCACAGTCACGCCTGTGTGTGTGTGTATGTGTCTGTTTGTGTGTATATATATATATCTGTATATATGTATGTATATATATATATTTGTGCGTATGTGTGTATATATGTATATACATAGAGAAGAGAGAATGTGTGCGTGAGAGAGAGAGAGTGCAATTCCTGCAACATACGTGCGTTAGTGTCACGTGACTATACTTTGCGCCTAAAATGAAGTCCGATACGGTTGAGTGAACATGTTTAGTTACAATCAAGGCACTCCAAATTTCATGTTTGGTGGGAGAGTGGACAGGAGTCGTTTGTATATAGTTCCGTGGCTAAAGATTAGGTTGTTAGCTGTATAGGTTCTTCATGTTAACAGGCAGAATAGTTTTTGTATGGGAATAGTTATTTGTGTATGTACTCTGTTAAAGTTCGTTTAGACTTGGTTTGTACTTTTGTATGAAAGTATTTCCTTATTTTATTCGTGCGTCATCTGTGGTATTCACGGAACATAGGTAGAGTGGGAAGACCTGGAATTTGGAGAACCTATTTTTTGCACATATGTCTGTGTCCACTCAGTGGAATCAGTCTAGTATAGGTGTCTCGTATTTATTGTCGGTAAATGGTCAGTCTATTTCTTAGAATAAGCTTTGTTTGACCTATGTAATCCTCATTATATCCTTGACATGTGATAGTGTATATTAAATTCCTGGAAGAACATCTCAAGTGATTTTTTACGGTAAAACTCTGTCCTGATTTGAATTTGCATCACAATTGCAGCCACACATTTTCACTGTTGGTGGGGGAATTGTAGAAGGTAATTTAACATTTGTGAGGAATTTTTAAGAGACTTTGATTGTCTTTTATTCTGGATAATTTTGTGTATTTCAAATGCTTGATTCATTCTAGGGTATTGTCTTAACAATGAAATGTTCTGGCGGATAATATTGTAAACCTCTGTATTTCTTGGGTTGTGTGTAGTAATAATGGGTAGAGTATTCGATGTATGTGGAATGTTATTAATTTTTCGTTGTTCTTTGGATATACATATGCATGCACCCCACACCAGCGTAAGTTGCTATTTTCATATACATATGACATTATGTAAGATTACTCTATATATTTATATTCATTATTTTTTATCAACACCTCTAAATGGTCATTGCATCGGGTGAGGTCCGAGGGGGACTGCCAAATTACTTTAAAAATAGCAAACACAAACAAAAAGACAAAATCTCACATAATATTTGCAATCACAATAAAAATGATACCCAAAATACCCGGGACATGGTGACCTACCTATTAATTATTATGGTAAAGGAAAACAGATAAGAGAACCTATTTAGGTGACTGTGACAGTAAAGATAAGAACAAAAAATACAATTAAAAGCATGACATTTTACATGTCTAAGCTAACTTATTTTATCAGCCACCCACAAAAAAAATAAGTCGTGTTGAAACCATGAAGAATATTTACATTTTAATGTCTCAGGCTTTAAAGCAAAATACCATTACGTAATTGCTGTTTTAATCCCAATATTCTTATAACTTTTCAATTCTCACAATGCATTTTAAATCTAGAAACGAGCTATATTCAGTTTTCTGTACTTCAAAGCTAGCATTCAATTCCGCATTTTGCGCTATTGAAGATGCATTATTATTTATAAATATAGCTTCAGAGTTGCCATCCAACTTCCACGACGCTTGCTGAGAAGTTGTTGCTGTGATTTCCGCAGAGTTAACTGAACCCATCTCCCAGCAAATATTTATCTGTTGTTTACAGAGAAAATGAAATGACCACGGAAGTAGACATGACTGCCTGATAAAAACCTAGAAAGTAGATGTTATATTAAAGACTGCTACTTATTTTACAGATTATAAGTTGTTGAAACAACGAACAATAAATGACCGATGATAGAACATCCATACACTCCAGCATTATCAAATAATGTATTGTTGTATACATAGGAAGTAGTCGTAGTTGAATACCAGTTGGTGGTAAGTGGTTAATAATGACGTGTGTGGTGTGATCAGTGTTTGCCGCAAGAATAATCGCAGGGCAGTTAATGAGAAAAGAGTACAGTTGCGTACTACAATAATATCTGGCAGCAGTCCATGAAATAAGCAATCATTTTCTGGTGATTTTGCTTAACTGCAAACGAGCGCTCCAGTAGTCTTCCCCACAACTTTGTCTGATAGCAGGCTTTTAGCGTTCGGATGTGGCTTTCAAAAACATAAAACAATTGTCTCTAAAATTAATTTTTTATCATGAGGGTGCTTCTCCCAGGATACAGCTTTTTCTTCCCCACGATGCAGCAAAACACGGCTCTAAGATTTCGACAATATCCCGATTATTTTTAACGTAACCTTCAAAGAAATTGTATAAGACTTCTAAAGAAGACTTATACAAAAACTCTCGAGTCATCAGTGGACAAAAAATGTCATCACATGTCTCATATATTTTGAGATGATATGTGGGCATTCCCTTCAGCAAAAAAAAAAAATGATGCCTGGTCCAAATGCAAGGTAGAAAATGACTCCATTAAAGATTCAATTGCGGTTAAACTGCATAACGAATGGTTTCCTAGCAATTTGTGATAGAGATTTGCTGCACAAATATCTTCTATATAATGCTTAAAACTTGAAATTCAATTTCAAATTGCTCGCTAACTATTAAATATACTTTCTGCAGTATGCATTAATAGAAACTTCCAACGTCCTTCGTAGTTACTTCGTAGTTAACTTATGGCATTTACTCAATTATAGTTAGCTTTATGCCATATCACCATCGATTATTCTGGTTTCAATGGTGTTGTAATTAGGTGTTCTTGGAAGATTGTGATTAAATATGTGGTTGATAGTCGTTAGTATGCGTATAAGAACGTATATTCAAAAGTGTGTTTTACTACAATTAAATACGCACCGTGATTTACCATAACCTCATAAAATAGAACGTATTTAAGGTAATTACACGTGTGTGCATGCATATATATAAGTGTGTGTGTGTGTGTGTATGTATTATGTATGTATATATACATATCTCTCTCTCTATATATATATGTACAGGTGTGTATATATATACACACACACACGCACACACACACACACACCCACACACACACACACACACACACACACATATATATATATATATATATATATATATATATATATGCATACATAATTACTACACTTATACTGAGGTGTACACACACCTGCACGCGCACACATATACATGGATATTTCGAGAAAGTGAGAGAGACAGAGGGAGATAGAGACTGTATGTGTTTAAGAGAGTGTGAACACTGGGATTTGGCTTACACAATATAAGCAGAAAAGACAAAACACCAGTTCAAGAAAGTAATTTATTTGAACGGCACCAACCATTCATTCAAGCAGACATCCAGTAAACTTTCATGAATGAAATGTATTAAAAAGAATATCTGTTTCTTGAAACAATTTCTTATATGAACTAAGAGAAATGAAACATCAAATCATTGATATTTTGTTGAAAGACAGATCAATCGTGTATTTTTATCCTGCTTAGAAGTAGTAGAATGCTAACATGCCAACATAAGAACATATATTTTAGCTACTTAAATGACTGTGTGTATGTGCATGTGAATACATATATATCTTTAACCATATGTTCATATATATATATATATATATATATATATTAATAATTTAGAGAAAAACCACCAAGATGCAACTCAAACAATGAAGGTGATCAGACACCATTAAGAAAAGCGTACTCTTCAAAATACTAATTTTAAAAAACTAAAATATCCAAAAGAAAATTTATAATCCATAAAAACTATAAAATGGTAGATTAAAAATTTAATTCAGTTTAGTAATGGAAGTGAATAATAGACTACGTGCGTTTCGTGGCCACTTAAAAGTTCAAAATATCTGGACAATTTACAATAGATCGATCAAGATAAGTTCCACTCAGAATGAGGACACTCTTCAAGTCTTGTAACTTCAAAAAAACGTTTCCTAATATTCAAAAATGTAATAAAATAAAACAGGAAAAAGTAGAAATAACTGTACGTTTAAGCAATTATTAGCACAATATATGAAGTGACAAGATTTTATAATGATAATTATCTGTCAAGTTAAAGGCATAAATCCTCTGAAGAAATACTTTTTATAGATTAAGAATAGGAAAATATATAAAAAGATAGTGTTATTAACTATTAAATGAATTCGAACTATGTATTAATCAAAAAACCTACACACTAACTAAACTTCATTCTCTACTATGAAATCATTACAATTTACTTTTACTTTATTGGCTCCTATCAGTTAAAATTTTGATTATTAATTTTTCTTCCACTTAATATCATACTATTGTTTGTTTCCCCCGTCTATATACATACATCGTCATTTTTTCATTTAATAAGTTTTTTCTCTTTTCCCCTTATAACGCCATATTGTCATGTGTTTTACATATTTTAATTCTACATGTAAAGTTTTATATTTGTGGTCACGAATAAACGCCATTTTGTCACGTGATATACATCGTATAAATTCTATGCTTCATGGGTAACACTACAGTCAACAAAGAATTTCTGATAAGATAAGTGATATTGTTCTTTTTATTAATACTGTTGAACGTCCAAATTCATTTAATAGTTAATAACACAATCTTTTTATATGTTTTCCTATTCTTATTCTACAGAAAGTATTTCTTCATTAGACGATTTATGCCTTTAACTTGACAGATGATTATTATTATAAAAGCTTGACATTCTATATATTGTACTAATAATTGCTTAAACGTTGTGTGATTTCTAATTTTTCCTATTTTATTTTATTGCATTTTTAAATATTAGGATACCTTTTTTGAAGTTACAAGACCTGAAGAGTGTACTCATTCTGAGTGGAACTTATCTTGATCGATTTATTGTAAATTGCCCAGATATTTTCCGTAGTCTAGTATTCACTTTCATTTTTATAAATTTACTAAACTGAATTAAATTTTTAATCTAACATTTAAAATTTTCTTCAGATCACGTAGCCTATCCTGCTCAAAAGGTCCTTGAATAAGGTTTGTTTAATAATGATGAACGAATCACTCGTTTCCAGAGGTGAATTATTCAAATCTCTAAGAATTCCTCACAACACATGGTTATGATGCTCCCCAATTATTTATTCGTGAACAGAGATGCTGCTGTTTAATAAATGTTTGATCAGGGTCAATCAAATTCACTGCAGTTGCCATAGATAAAGAAAATCCCTTTTATGATAAAAGGTGAATAACGCCATATCTACCCACTGTTTCGCCCTGTGGGATTCACCGAGGCACCGTTTCCAATGGAAAATGCCGAAGAAAGGCAACTGTGGACACAGAGAAGCAACTGTGGGTCAATTTAAAACCTTACACAGTCAACAACATTGACTGAGCTGCTGAGACAGCCAGGTTGTAAAAAATCCAGCAGTATCAGCATCAAGCAGTGTTTAGACGGAAGAGAGCTGTAGGTTATTGAAAATGTTTGTAACAAAATACACCTTTGGTTATATATTGCGACCACAATTACTGATGTTATAAAATCTGAAGTACAGAGTTGCCATGGGTCTATTTTAAATAAATCAAAAAAGCAATAAAAATGCCTAGAATGATATTCCGGTCGGTACCTACTGAGATATAATGGAATTTGAACATATTCATGATATTTTGACAACACAGTGTGAGTGGATGCTCAAACTATGGTATATTTGTAGCTGTAACTGTTAATCTGACGTTTATTAAAGATATGAAAATATTTTATGTTATTAAGATCTGAGAAACCTTGTAAACAAAATAATTGTTGATTTGTTTTAGTATAAGTTCTACAAATAGTTTTGTTCATTTTAAATTGTATTAAACATGACACTATTGGATGAATTGTGAAAAATGATAACACAGAACGATAAGTATTTTGAGACAAAGGTACTAATTTATTTGTGCAGATAATTTACTGAAAGCCTCTAAAGATAATAAGATGCCTGGGTAAAGTTATACAATTGACCAACTACATCACATTAAAATCTCATTGTTGGCTAAGGGTTGAAAAATAACTTTTATGCTGAATTAAATCCCGTTGAGGTCCGTCATGTACCATTGTTTTTAAAAATAAAAGATTGATGTAAATAATAGCTACTTTTAGCATTTCAATTAAACAAATTAAATGACGTTAGATGTCTTGAATTAGGTGAAAATTGTTCTCATTTAATTTAGTAATAGATAACTATTTCTTCTTGAAATGATGACACCTTTAAATTTGCAACGTTCCAATTTTCAAAGAGAAATTTATTTTGATGAATCACATGTATAGTTCGAACCTGCATGTGTCCCCATTATTTGAGCCAGATCCAGCCGGTTTCTTCAAACATTTATTAAGCCTGGATTGATGTCGGCTTCATTATTTTGAGGCAGAGACTAAAAGGCGATCCATGCAGTGGAGGCACTCCTCCTTTACTTCACAACACATATTACAGAAACCGACATGCAATTATTGAACGCGAGGTATTTTCAGCAGGAGGGTTTATTTTAGTCAGCAGGATGGTATCCGAATGAGCTATATGAGGTTTACCGCATATATTGCCAAGGCATAGCATAACTAGCAAATGTTCTTTAATTCCAGAGCAGGAAACAATCAGTTTCATTTTAGGAAACATTGATATCTCTTACCAGCAAATGCAAAATGAATTTTGAACTGTCATATATACATACATACATACATATATATATATATATCTATCTATATATATATATATATATATATGAGTGTATAATAATTTGTGCTTCTAAACCACGGCAAACATTCTTATTTAGACCACTTTGATCGTAAGCGAGGAGGACAATTTGAAAGAATTAAATTATCAGTTAATTCTATAATCCGATGCTTCACCATTAATTCTTAAATAATTCAATCAATTAACCAGAATAGTACAACAGTTATACGTATATATGTATATGTATATTTCTATATAATAAAATGTACGTGTATGTTGTCGATTTATAAGAAGCATTGTTACAGCATATACATAAAATCTAAAACTTAATTCTTGTGTAAATTATTCCGAGGAAGACAATGGAAGAGGTCCTGCGTCTGTAGTTGTCCCCGTAGAGGAACCACGAGCCCTTTTCCAAAGTGTTGCACATACCACAGTCCTCACTGAAAACAAGCCCAGTCTATTGAAGATAATATACATACAAACAGAAACACATGAATATGCAGAATACATACATACGTTCACACACACATACATACATATATATATATATATATATATATATGTATATATATATTTATATATACACATACACACAGAAACATACACACATGCATGCATACATACACATACATACATACATACATACATACATACGTACATACATACGTGTATACACATGCACGCTGACGCATTTACATGTGTAGAAACAAACATATAAACAAACAAACAAAGGAAAAGAAACGCATCTCTGATAACGAACATCTTCAACAAATAATGAAGATATTGCAAGAAGCAACAACAATTTTAGAAGAGTAAAAATATGAGTGGAAATCAAGCCGGTGAATGTTAATAGGACATCAAAATAGAATGACTCTCCCCAGATACAACAAAACTAAACGAAAGTTCTGGGAAAGCTAATCACGGAAAATTAGTTATGGTCTATTTTTCATGATTTACGATACTTGATCTTCAATTGTCTCCATCATTATTCTTTGTCTAAGAAGTATGCTACTCGTGGAGATAGACTGTTTCTATATATTCCTATTAAATTTGTGCGGGTGCACTTTAAAAGCAGTGTGATAGTGTTTTTAGTCGTTTTATATTTATATTTTCTTGACTAAGAAAAGCTAGTTGTATGTTTCTTTGTGTAATACTTAAGTTCAATAAATTATAGTATATATGTTTTTAGTTTTCCCCTAATTTTATTAAGTTACCTTGTACTACACATAAGCCAAAGTCTGTTTGAGATTTGCATCATTTATAAACTGAAATAATCGACATCATATATCAGAAGTTTATATGCACACATGATGTTATTGGCCAGTAGGAAGCAGTTCTATAATCTACATGAAAGTTGACAATCCTTTCTTATACATATGCTCAATGCAATCTAAGCTAATAACTTTCAATATTCGAAGTACAATTTTGGCAGCTTTTTTCTATCCAATCAATGACGGGTGTGTCTGCTAGTATATAAATTATTCATGTTTCTCCGTAAATATGGAGCGATAGTGTTGAGGTAGATCAAACTTGACAAATTTAAATTAAATTATTTTTTTCATTGATTTATTTAATTTCCAGGTTAAAACCGAAACTACAGTACACTATAGGCGTAGGAGTGGCTGTATGGTAAGTAGCTTGCTTACCAACCACATGGTTCGGGGTTCAGGCTCACTGCGTGGTACCTTGGGCAAGTGTTTTCTACTATAGCCTCCTGCCGACCAAAGCCTTGTGAGTGGATTTGGTAGACGGAAACTGAAAGAAGACCGTCGTATATATGTATATATACATATATATGTATGTGTACGTTTATGTTTGTGTGTCTGTGTTTGTCCTCCCAACATCGCTTGACAACCGATGCTGGTGTGTTTACGTCCCCGTAACTTAGCGGTTCGTAAAGAGAGACCGATAAAATAAGTACTAGGCTTCCAAAGAATAAGTCCTGGAGTCGATTAGCTCGACTATAAGGCAGTGGTTCAGCATGGTCACAGTCAAATGACTGAAACAAGTAAAAGAGTATTAACTCATAGTAATTTTTCAAGAATTATTCTGTTCGTCTCACCCGCTGCCAGCTTTTATTCGTATCAATGTGAATTATAGATGGTTCATTGAAGCATCTATATTTAAGCATGCACGGAAATAGTAGCTTCCATCTCCCTCTCTTTTTATAGATGTATATTGGAATTTGCCACCAGGAAGAAGCATGTTCAAACGTGATAATGAAGTTTAAATTTATTTCACTCGAATTTTGAAAGAATTTTATACCTTGAAATTCGAATGGCTAACGATAGTACTGAGGAAGGTTAAACTTCACAAATTTGAATTAACATGCATGGAAATAGTAACTTCTATCTATTCTCTTTCTATATATATATGTGCATACATGTATATGTAAATATATAA
>NC_068989.1:25640480-25642248 GCF_001194135.2 Octopus bimaculoides | reverse complement strand
TATATATATATATATATATATATATATATGTACATATGTATGTATGTATGTATGTATGTATGTATGTATATATGTATATATGCACATACAGTGTACAGTGAGAACGATAAAAGATGCATTTGTATATATTTTTCCGACAGCCGATTCCTCTAAAAATCAATATCGAAACATGATGGCATCATTCAAAGACAATAATAAGTTACAATAAACATCATCTGTTGACCTGGTTCGGAAACGTAAGGAAGAGTGCAATAGTACATCATACATACGGTAATTAAAAAGTGCATATTCCTATAATACGTTCAAAAGCCCCGCTTTTTTAATGTGTGTAAATAAACAAGTTAACATGTACTCTGAGGATCTAGTAGGACCAAACGTAGGACTTAAATAGTCATCTTAGTAGTTTTGTAGAAACTACTAACGTTTAGATCTCTATCCATTGTACCTGCCTCATTCTTCTTTTCCCCATTATATCCTATGTATTTGTCTCAGGTTTGTAAAACTACTTATCTGCATGTTAGAAGACTATGTATATACATAACTATACAGAAACACACTCGCACGCTCACGCACACACACACACACACACACACACACATACACACACACACACACACACATATATATATATATATATATATATATATATATATATATATATATATAAAATTCATTATTCAATTCATAACCTTAAGTTTGCCCTCGCACGTAAACGGACATCGAGCACATTGTTGACAATGGCAGTTTGAAATCGTGACGATATGGGTATGACTGGTCTTTCTTTGATTCTTTTCGTTATTGGTACTGAGTCTTTGAATGTCTGCTCGTTCCCCCGATTTTGATTACTATGTATCAGTGAAAATTTGTTGTTGTAGTCGTCTTCTGGCTGCTATCTTTAGTATTGTGGTGCTACTGATAGCACCCTTCATTATCAATTAATATTTTTTTTACCTTTTGCTATTACCTTGATGGTTATTTATGCATACTATAGCACTTGAGATTGTAAACAATATTATTCTTATATATATTTATAATATAGTATTCACTTCGATAACATTTTAAAATTTACCGCAGCATTAAAAACAATCATCGCACACATTGTGGTGATGGACAGTTTCTATGACAATTGGGTCAATAAGACACGCTGATGATAATCAAGATTTATCCGATTTCAGACTTTACACTGATTTTCAAAAAATTGAAATAGAATGACGTGGCTTATTTCACAGCAATATATGTTTTTAATAGGATTTGATTGGTAGAGCATAGTCACATGATTGGTCCTAGAAATTCCTAGGACCAGTCTTGTGATTACACTCTGCCAATCAAATCCTATTACCAACGTATCTTAATTTGAGCCATGATTTACCTATAAAAATTGGGAAAGCTTCAAACACTAGTCAGAAGCAAGACTGTTGTGACATGTGATCGATTTGTTCCGCTAAAATACTTCACAGCTTGGCCGCAGTGGAATGAATAAAACAAGTAAAAGAAAAAAGTAGATTACATTTTTTGTGGGTAGACTTCAACCCAACATATATTGATATAAACATGTATTAGTAAGAATCATATATACACATATACACACACACTCACATGTAAGAATCATGTTCCTATGTGTATAAATAGGAATTGATATACATGTGTGTGTGCGGGTATCTATCTATCTATCTATCTATCTATCTATATCTATATCTATATCTATATCTATATCTATATCTATATATATATATATCTATCTATATATATATATATATATATATATATA
>NC_068989.1:25636640-25640166 GCF_001194135.2 Octopus bimaculoides | reverse complement strand
ATATATATATATATATATATATAGACAATATAGTCAACCTTGTAATTGTTCAAAAGGGAGAATGTATATGCAGGGACGCCAAGGTTGCTTACACACATTTTTTTTTTAATTGTTTCAAAAACGTATCAAAAAATTAGATGGTAATAAATCAACTTTAATTATAGATTTATTGGAATCTAGAATGGGGCCATTTGTTTTGTCGCAAGAGACGGGGTGAGATTTAGATCCTTAAACGAGACAAGGACTTAGTCGATAAGTACTGAAATTATCCGTTTTCACGACTTTATCAATTTGTTATCTTTAAATGCTTAATTTCATTCTTCATTTGATTGTCCAATTCGTTTAGAATTTCTAATTTGATCATTATGTTAGAATGGTAATTTATAGCCAACCTGACCCTCTCCGTTGTCTTTATCTGTTTATTTATGTATTTTTTATTTTAATTGTATTTTGCCTGTCATTATATCTATAGTTTTTTTGTTTTTGCCTGTAAATTGTTGTAAATGACACATCACTTTCGGTATGCATTATTACACTGAGTAAAATGACGAAAACATCTAACGAAAGACTTATTTAAACAATTATCTGATAGGCTATTATACAATTTGAAGCTCCTCACCAATGTATTTAGGGTGTAAAAATGTTTGTTGTATTATTATTATTATTATTATTCAGTAGTTTTATTTTTATAGCGTGCTTTCACTTCACTACCGAGCGCAGCTCTGTGCGCCTTGGGTATGTGCTGTGGTTTGCTGTGGTGCTCTTATGTTTACTGTATTGAAAGTGTTTTGCGTAGAATGTGTGCAGTACCCAGTAGTGCAATTTTCTGTATGTTATATATATTTGTAAGTCCTGGTGTTTTTGTTATGTATTTGTCTGAATATTTTTTTATTATACCTAAGGCACCTACTATGATAGGAATTGTTTCTGTTTTTAGATTCCACATTCGAGTTATCTCTATTTCCAGGTCTTTGTATTTTGTTATCTTTGTATTTTGTTATTATTATTATTATTATTATTATTATTATTATTATTATTATAATTATTATTATTATTATTATTATTATTATTATTATAATTATTATTATTATTATTATTAGTAGTAGTAGTAGTAGTAGTAGTAGTAGTAGTAGTAGTAGTAGTAGTAGTAGTAGCACCGTTGTTGGTATCATTGAATCGGGTATGCATTCTGAGGGTAGTATTGGTGTTACTAGGTGGTTTCGGGTTTAACTTAAGACGGAAACTTCAACACCTTACGTCTGACCTTTCGATATCTCACCCACAACATCGAGTTTAAAATAGATCCCAACCCGCGTGATAGCAAAATACTACCCTCAGAAACCCTACCCGACTCAATGATAACAACCATGATGTTACTTCCCATACTACTGCCAGCATGACCACATTTAACAACGGTAAGACCCTCTCTCAATTCAACATCAGTACTGATAATGCCTCCAGTCCTTTTTTGGCGACATCAAACCATACGAACGTGATATGTGTAGAAATCATTTCTATTGTCACTCTATAGGAAGACATGCAGCTTGCGGATCTCCAAATTCTGCTCACTTAGAGGTTACTGTCTGCGCATTAATATAGTTTATAAATGTTGGATAGTAAGACCACACTTCTATCAGGCATGGGTTTACATTGGCAGCATGGTAGATATCAAGCGCCGTTTCTGGGCCCACATAAATGCTTTAAACATTCTAATTTCTAAACACTACCTCTCAAAAAAATTATTTACTCAACCTCAGGTCCCAAAATATTCTTTAAAATCTATCCTGGTCTTATTTATACTCTATCTTGGTCCATGATCTGCGAGAATACCTGTGCAATACTAACCTGGGATCCTGTAAATTGTGTTAAGAGAATCTCTTGCCATCCTCCACCACTACAGCATCGCATTACTCAATACATTTTCGGACGAAATCTTACATTGTAAGCACAAATTTTACTCAATGTTTGCCTATTGTGTGAAATCTATATAACTCCCTTAATTAATTCTCAATATTAAATGCCCGCTTAGTTGGTTGTAATAGCAACATATCCTTTCTATTTATTCTTCCCTTTCTATATGTCTCTACCTATGGATTCTCTTCGCACGTACCTCCTTCTCACAGCATATCTATTTCTGCCACTACCACACTCGCATCCCTCGAATTCATTCACCATCTCCACCTGACTTCACCCTCAACTAGTACTATTTATCACTACTTATACCTTGGCACTGTTACCAATCTGTCCCTGTTTTATGTCTTCTCTATTTTCTTTATACCTTTTCCCTCTGACGCTACCTCATCTTCTTTCCGTGAATCACATCCTTATCATTTTAATATCCACCCTTCCCTCTCCTCTTCGCACCTACCTCTCTTTCTCAGAAGCCCTTCTCCCGCTATCTAACACCCACAGCCTAATTTATGGATCGCCCCTTCTCCATCTCTTGGCTTACCAATTGTACTTTAACCTCTATTCAATCCGCTAGTCATTTGCTCCCTTCCTCTCCCTGCTCCGCTTCTCTTGTCCCTTTTTGCACTTTAACACTCCCCTGAACCGCCTACATCTTCTGTCTACCTTCTTTGCTTACCTTCCTCTTCTCCCATTCCTCCGTAAAATGTTCTTGCACAATGATGTGAATTCTTATTTGCCGATCTTGCTCTCCTGATGGAGGTAATGTTTATGTGAATTGTCCACTGGTTGCATATGTTTGAATTTTTGGACATTTCAACTGCAAGTCACGAACGTTACAACTACTGCGTAATTCCGAGCTTCTAGAAGCAACAGTCGGACTTAAAATACCGTGCTTTCTCCCCACTAGTTTTCTGCATTTTCTCGTATACATGTGCTAATTTTGTAATATATAATTATATACCCCAAATAACTATATATAATATAAATAGCTACCCCAAAAGCATACTCTCCACTCCAATTAGGAAGAAAGGAGACGATAAAACCGATAAACTGTGCACAGTCTGTCTACCCTATGTGAAAGGCCTCTCCGAAAAGATACAAAAGATATGCGGCCCATATGACATCAGGACACTTGATGAACGCTGGAGGGTATATCAGCCGAAAGAAACGATGAGTTAACAACAAAAACCGTCAATTGTAAATAATGTACATAATTCATCATCTCTTAAATATAGAACTATAAATATCTATCTGCTTATACATGAGTATACATCTTCAGAATATGTTCAACCTTTGTTTCTCTCTTCCTCTCATTCTCTCTCTTTCTTTCTCTCTCTTTCTTTCTCTCTCTCTATATATATATATATTCACATGTGTATATGTATGTATTTGTACTTAATATATCAAGCCCAAGCGTGTTTATCTGCATCACTAATTCCATCACAGCTCACATGGATCTCTATTGTAAGCAATATTTACCCAGCATACTTAGTCCTCAATAAAGAGTTCGAAGTGTAAATTCAAAATATTTGAGGATGACTACGTGTGTTCTACTTTGAGCATCTCTCCTGTTGACTAACTATATATATATATATATATATATATATATATATAT
>NC_068989.1:25627534-25636587 GCF_001194135.2 Octopus bimaculoides | reverse complement strand
TATATATGTGTGTGTATATATATATATATATATATTATTATTATTATACATATAAAACTTACTTGGAAATAGATGCGTGTCGTTCAGTCATATAACAATATAAATAATATATAAATATATGCATATATACATACATATATATGTATATACGCATGCATATATGGGCACAGGACATCGAAAAAACGAAAATATCTTGAACGATTACATTGAAATAAGTTTTAACATCATATGTGTGTGCGCATAGTTGTGCGTGTGTTCGTCCCACCCATGCTAAGATGGAAGACGGACGATAAACGATGATGATGAGTATGATGATGATGATGATCATAATGATGTTGATGATGATGATGATGATGATGATGATGATGATGATGATGATGATGATGATGATGATGATGATGACGATGACGATGATGATAATGATGATGATAATGATTATATTCATCAATATCTTTGTTTTATAATATACTGAACAACTTGGAGTGATTAAAAATTCATAGAAATGATATATATATATATGTAATAATAATAATAATAATAATAATAATAATAATAATAATAATAATAATAATAATAATAATAATAAACTATTACGGAAAATGAAGTAAGTATATCCAATTTCCCCAGTAGCGTTGATACAATAAGAATACAAAGGAATAAAAACAATATTATCAGCTCAATTTTCTGAAATCAGCAGCAATTATAATCTATATACCCGGACTTGTTTTCAAAACAATTTTCTTGATTCTTTCAATCATTAAGTTGTAGTTTCTTTTTTTAAATTTCTAACTGTTTTTTTATTTGTATTTCTTAGAAATACTTGATTATTTTTAAGTACTGGAAAATTCTTCTAAAATACCATTTTGTAAAATAATTACTGAAATTATATTGAAAAATAATTGATAAAATGCATTTTCAGAGAAGTTCCACTTTTATATAATTGTTCATAACTGTGTATGTTTGTTTATTATATCCATTTAAAAATAATTGCCACAAAACACAGTCTTGATATAATGCATATTCTTCACCTCTAAATTATTTATCAAACACAAACGTAATGGAAAATAGAGCCTATTTAGATACGGGCTCTTGGAGTTTCCAGTAACTGTCTCTATTGTTTTGAAGACTTAGTTTTTAGATTTTATGAATATTTTCCTCATGTTTGTCAGACGTAGTTGTGATTTTTTTCGTAAATTATCGAAAGAATGATTGATAAGCATTATTGATGAGTTAAATATGAAACTGTGTCAATTACTGCTTACAAAAAAGGAAGATTCTGAGAATCGATGACGCGTGATGAAAAATTAGGAAATCATTTATTTAATTATCTAACTGAGAAATATAACATAATAGGGATAATGGTAAAGAGGGATCCAAACGCTTTACTTACCCTTACGTGCAACTAAAGGATTATTTGCTAGTCCGCAGAATGTAATTTTACATAAGGTTTGGGTGGTTTATATAAGAGGCAACAGTCTCCTTTCAACATTGAAATTAACTTGATCATAACTGCCTTGTTGTCGAAATGTAACCTCTAATGTTACTATAATTTCGTCAAATATATGAGCGAGTTCGTAAGTAGTGGTCTTCATTAGAGTAAAGTTACTTTTTAAACAGCTGCCGACGAAGATTCAAGAAGATTGAAATAAGCATACACATAAGCTACTTCTTTTTCGTTTCGAAAAAGATTGTCTATATAGAGATGCTATTTAGAATCGTCTTCAGGCACTACTTTTTGACTGAATTGGTTGACGAAGATTATATGGAAGCCTGTGGAATATAAGATTTAGCAGACGGAAATAATACTGAGTATAGTCATAAAAATCAAGATATATTAGAAGCAATATCATGGGATTTGGTAAAGGAAGACTTAAATCTAGATGGTGGTTGACAATTAAGGGGGCGGCCACTAGCAACCCATTGATAATGAAACAGGGGAAAATTTATCATGTAGTATCATACATAAATATTTTAAACAATGTTGCTATATTGTATACAGTTAAAGTTTAGGGTTAATCAAAGAATTATTAAGAAGACTATTAATACAAAAGGATTTTAAAAATTGAATACTTTTGAGTAAATACCAAACTTTTACCACAATAGAGGGAGGAAAAGAAATTATCTAGAAATAGTTTAATATTCATCCATATTATATACTTAAATACTAACTCATCAGATGGTATCTGTGAATATTTATTAATTGGTATATACTGGTATTTTATAAAGGAATACTGAGGTAAAAGAACATGCTAACTATATATCAATTAAATCATAAACTCAGCAGTTTATCATAAGTAGTGAATATACCAGTATTGTTTTATATGAGCTAAGTATTAATTTATAGATGTATAACTCTTTTCTTCACACGGGAGCGAACACATGTTACGATGAAGTAGAGAAATTTGAAAAGACAGCACGAAACCGGTTATTTCTCCAAATACAATGTTTATATACCCAAAAAATTTTATAGCATTTTTCTGACATAATTTAAATATATACTTTAACCATGTAACACAAGCCTTCTGTAGTTTTTTCACTCTTATTATCTTTTATATATATATATATATATATATATATACATATGTATGTATATTATAGATGTATGTATTATCATTTTGCTTAGATCTTGACCTATTAGCTCTGTCGCTCCACGCATGTTGTTGATTAGCGAAGAATACTAATAAATTATTTCTACTATAGGCATATGGCTTGAAATTGTGTTGAGTGCGTGAGTGAATTGCATCTCCCCCAGTTCTCAACGAGTTATTTCGTCGACCCCCCACCCCCACCCATCAACCCCGAAATGCTTATGCCGAGAAGACCTCGGTGAATTTAAATTCAAAACGTAAAAACTAACGAAATGCTGCTAAGCATTTTTCCGGCTTAGTTGCAATTCTGCCAGCTTGCAGCCATAAGAATACTAATTAATTAATATCTTGCTTTAACCATCCAATCAAAAGATTAAATAGCCTAGTCACTTTTGTGTAACGGCATCAGATACTACGCTACACCAATCTCAGCGGCAGCATTAGTTATGCAAGTCATGGTGTGCAGAAATATAATAGATTAAGAGGATGTTGCTCTACAATGGTTCAGCGTGCTCGAACGAACGCCATGTCATCTAGGATTGCGTAATATATCAATTCTGAATGAATTACCTAGTTATTGAAACAATTGTAACATGAATTGAACTGTCACTGTCCATTCACCGTCATATATATGGGTGTGTATGTATGAGAGTATGCGTGTGTGCACGTGTGTGTGTCTGTGTCTCTGTGTCTATGTGTGTGTGTGTATACATACATCTAGTCACACAAGAAAGGATTTGAAGTAAGAAAGAGATCAATGCTCTATATGCCTACACGCATCCACGCAACCGTGTATACATACATGCATACATATACAAGTAACATAGGCACCCACTCACACCCATCTACAAACACACATACATTTATATATACATGTGTATGTGTGTGTGTCTGTGTGTGTGCGTGTGGGTGAGTGTGTCTGTATGTTTGTGTACAATATATATTTGCATCCCGATATATAATATTCAAATACTCGATTAACTTTACTTGGTTTCAATAGAAATCTTTCGGAAATGTCCTGTTGATTTTATTTCCCACTGTCAAACAATAAAATCTCGTCTTCTTATGGCCATTTTACGAACAGTTCGCTTATCAAAATTATATGAAATTTAATATTTATATACCTATGCTTTCTATTGTATTGATACCATCACCGCGACTAATGCCATATTTCAATTGTCATATTACAACTAATATCCACCAATTTGAATTATAATGAATGAGGTAAATAATCTTTATTAAAATTTTATTAGTTACAAAACTATATATTAATATATAATGGTTTAGGACAACTTAAATATTAAAGCTTCCACAATTTGCTGCAAATGCGAAAAATATATGTTCCTATTTTTAACTTTTGTAATTAGGCTTCTATTACTATTCAAATTATTCCATAGAAGACGTGAAATTGATGATATAAACGAATCGAATAACTTTTAAATATAGCATATAGAGACATCATGAACATATTTACTTTAGTGTATCCTGTGGAACACATTATAAAAGACGGTATTTACAAACAAATGTATCGTCTTGCTGTATTAAAAATAATAGCCAGAAATAAGTGTTAATAGACAATGCGACCTGGTGGGAACAATGGAATGGAAATAAGTGCTTTTATATAAAACTGAAATATAATTTTCTCATATTGGGAAAGTCATATATGTCTGTGAATTCATACATACAAACATACCCACAAACTTATATTCAATAGGATGTATGCATTGTATATGTGGGTGATTGTATGTAGATCAATAGATTAATTATGAAATGGAACTGTGATATTCTATAAATATTTCCCATTCAAAGAATAGATAACTTTTCTATTTGTGACAGTAGAATTCAAAACAAATGCCTTCATATTAACACAACAAAATAAGTATGTATTCAGACACTTGATATATAATAATATTCTAATGTTAACAAAGGATATATTGCACTTGCTCTAAATAAATTTTATCGCCAAGCGTGATTATTTAAAGCGTGCTTGATTATATTCCAGTCTACGTTTCAAGACATTAAAACGCTAAATATTTTGTTGAATATTTTTATTTTTATTTCAAAGGAAGAGCAATAACAGTTTCTGCTCTCAGTTGAATTCTAAATAGGCATACCGTTACTACGTCTAATAGATTTAGCTTTTTCTCATACTTGAAATTCAGTTGAAATTGGCAATGAATATTATTACCTCGAATTTGCACTGCAACCTCCTTTAAAATTGTTAGAACTTTAAACAAAATACTATCGGAAATAAATTCTAGCTCTTTAGATACTGAACTCAAATTCGCATTTCACCATTTACTGATGGATATCGTATAGTGCTACTGAAATATTGGAGACCCGTAATCAAATGACTTTTTCGCCTCAAAACTCTTGGTCTAATAACTAAATATGATATTGTTATTTTCATCCAATACTCCTATCGTTCGGAGGATCCGTTCTCATCACCAGACATCGATGTGACTTAAAGGTTTGTAAGAAAAAATTGCATGCTAAACTGGTTTATTTTTCTTTAGTACAATTAAACACAACTATTTCACATTGAGCTTATATGCATCGCGTAGCATAAGCTAGGATATTTGTATTTTATTTTTGAAAAGCTTGTTAGGACAAATGGTTTAATTACGAAAGCATTTTACATTTCCGGTGGCCGAAAGAGAGAGAGGGGGGAGAGAGAGACATAGATAGATAGATAGATAGATAGAGAGAGAGAGAGAGAGAGAGAGAGAGAGAGAGAGAGAGATGGATAAATAAACATATGGAGTCTTAGACATGCTATTTCAATAATTGTTTTCTTTTCAAAATCCAAGACGTATAATACATCTAGTGCATCAGTCAATCTCATTTCTAAATATCCACCCTAATATGATTTGTGTGCGAAATTAACATGCATTTGAACAACTTACCAAATAGTAAGTTCCAGAATTTCCTTAAATAATTTATTACAGATTTTTACTTTGATGCAATGCATCATTGTAGACGATTTCAAGTGGAAACTGGAACTACTTGATAACTTAGAGCTTATGCAATCCACAATCCACATCCTATTGTTTGTATGTAATAAGCTTCTACAGATAGTTCTTCATACTGTAGATTAGATGCAAATAAGAAGTAACACTCCAAATTGTACAGCAATTGTATGTCGAATTATAAACGTAACAGTGTTTATTCCACACAGCACTATGACCTGATATTGCTTTTGATTATTCTTCAATTCAAGACTCATAATAAAACACATTTGAATGACATGTAATGCCACTTTATAAAGTTCGCGCATTAAAATCGGTTGGCGTCATTATGCAAACGTCTTATGTGTAAATATAGATAATTTTATAAATACAAGAATTATTATTTTTTTAGATAAACTGAAATTGTTAATTACCAATAGGTAATAAAAGAAGAGAAAGTGCACATAGATGCACACGCACGCACATACTAAGAGTCCGACACATATGTTAACGTAATTCTGGTGCCATTCTTGACTTTCATAAGGAACAGCAGTTTTTTCCACAGTTATCTTTTTAGAAACCACAAACATGTATGCACACATAACTACTACATATATACAGTATAAGTATAAATATAGTAGAGCAGCATATGTTTTCTATTTGTTTTCCTCTGTTGCATCTTATCTATGCTGAAAAAACGTCAGTGCCCGAAATGTGTTCATTTTGCGTTTTCCGTACTGCAATTTCATTCATATCACAAAAAAGATTTATTTTCATTTTTATTCCTACCATGTTCCTAGATATAGTTTGGATTCAGATTGCAAAGAGTTCATTAACTGATACAAGCACGCACGCACACACTCACATAATGTAATATATATATACGTATGTGTGTGTGTGTGTGTGTGTGTGTGTGTGTGTGTATCTACCTATATATATATATATATATATATGTATGTATGTATGTATGTATGTATGTATGTATGTATGTATAGAAAGATAGATTAATAAATAGCGGGAGAGACAGAGAGAGAGAGAGAGAGAGAGACAAAGAGACAGTTTCAGAAACAGAGATAGATCGGTATATATGCCACAAATAGTATTTAGACGTCTGTGACGGTATCGATGTTACTGAAATCGATCGATATGTAAACGAGAAAGCATGTTATAAAGAACGAACAACCAAATGAATGAAAGGCACGAAAAATATTACTAATAAATATGAAACGATTTTTCAAGCCCTAGAGTGGAACTCATCAATGAGATGCATGTCACGTAAATAACCAGGTAAATGACAATACCTTTCTATTAGTGTTAATGTATTAGATACAAAGTAAAACAATTCATGCATGCTTCTGAAGAAACAAGTTATTTTAAATTTGAATACAGTGATAAATATAGTTCAGATCTTATCTATATTACGCATATAGTTTTATATTTTATAAAGCTAATCAGATTTGGTTTCTCTTCTCTCCTAAAGAACGTTCCTTCTTATATGAGTTTAGAAATACATTGCATTAAACAAATAAGAACAATACAATAAATATCGAGAACCGGTAATATATTTAAAGCTACCAGAAGTAGACCTGATTTGCATTCATATCAATGATTCTTCTGTCAGGGGTCTCTAAACCAGTGTCGAACAGTCGGATGACGGATAAACATTTTTACAAAAAACATGACATACACCAGGAGATAAACTTATCCATGGGATGTGGTGGTAGCCACCTGAGAATAGAGTGTCTGTTCAAGAAAGCAAAGTGTTTTCGTTGTGAGAACGCAGGACACATTAAATTGCACTGTAGAACCTAGATGCTGAAAAACTGGAACAAACAAGAAAAAAGGAATAGTTTGTCATGAAAGAAGAATATGGTAGTGACATCACTATCATAAATGAAGAAACACAGTGACAAAGTCGAAATTATTGAAATCTAATAAAGTAGCGTATTGTGTGATAGAAAAGAAATAACATATCATCGGCGAATGTTTTTGCAATGTAACTTTTTGAGGTGAAACGAAAAGGACAATCATTTATGTGTTTTTAAAAAATCCTGAAACCTACGTGGCACAGAATGCACGCAGTTATTTAAAATGTGGAATACTCCCATTAGTGTTCTCTGTAAAAATGTAGTAGGCATAGTCAAAAGTTCGAATGAAGCCGAACAACTGAGACAAAAAAGTAAAAAATTGCTTCAAATGTTTTTTTTGAAAGATCAGGCTTTTACACTAAAATAAAAGCGAGGATCGCGATAAAAGAAAAAGCAACACCTGTTTCTAGGCTCAAATGGAACGTGCTATTTGCGGCGTTATAGCACGTCAATAAAGAGCTGAAAAGACTAGAAAGACTAGATATCATTGACAAGGTCGACCTTCAGAATGGGCAGCTCCGACAGCTTATGTAAAGAAAACAAAACTACGAGTGTGTGCGAACTTTTAAAGTGCATTAAGTCCAGAAGAAATGTTCTCAAAACTAAATGGAGGAAAAATCGAAGTTAAACCTTTCGGAGGACTATGTACAAATACAGGTAGAGGAATATTGCGCACACCTTTTAACAATCAACACACACCGTGGATTGTATAAATTCAAGCGACTTCCTTTTGGGGTAAAAGTGGCACCTGCCATATTCCAACAAGTGATGGATGCAATGTTAAAGGATTGCGACTTTGCTGTCGCTTATCTCGATGATATTTTGGTAGAGAGCGAGTCAGTGGAGCAACATTTTGAACATATTAAAAAAGTATTCGGAAGAATAAATGAATACGGGTTTTGACTAACACAGGAGAAGTGTGAATTTTTGATGAAGACAAAATCAGATATTTAGGTCAAGTAATCGACGAAAGGGGACGAAGGCCAGACCCATCAAGGGTGACAGCAATACGGAATATGCCTCCCACAACAAATGTCAAATTGTTACAAGCATTGTTTGGCTTGGTAAGCAACAATCAAGTATATATCCTAAACGTACATGACACAAGGGCTCCAATCAACCAGCTGTTAAAAATGGATGTCAAATGGTTCTGGTCAGAAAAATGCTAGAAGGCATTGGAGGAACTAAAAAGCATGTTTAGATTCAGACACTACCATGACCCTGGCTATGGACGAGATTGACTTGCAGGGAACGCTGTCAAACATGGCCTCGATTTCCCCAACAAATTCAGGAGTTCTTTTCTCATAAGAACGATCAGAGAGTGTTTTCCGAGCAGCCGTGCCTTCGCAATTACCATTAGACGTTTCTGAATCCTCTTCTCTGTGCTCAAATTGACACCCAAACGCTGGGAAATGTTCGTACTGGAGTTTCCGGTGCGAATACTGTGAATACAGAACGTCCTTTCCAAATTTCTGGCAGAGGGAATTGCGTTATGTTGCTGTTGTTCTCGCAGACGATGGCCAACTGATCGCACTATATTGTGTAGTCGGAAAAATCCAAAACACATAATGCAGACGAGCGAAATGAAATATATAAAATGGAGACAATTTATCCATCCATGTATTGATATATATATATATATATATATA
>NC_068989.1:25624670-25627239 GCF_001194135.2 Octopus bimaculoides | reverse complement strand
ATACAACTTTACAGCCTAACCTCAACATATTAATTTTAAATTAAAAATAAATCGTAATTGTAATTTATCGCGTCAGTTGATTTAAGAACGATTCGTAAAATTTTTTTTTTCTTTTTTGCTCTAAAAAAAGTAGTAAAAAGCTGACACAATCAGTCTTTGGTTGGGTGTTCAAAATTACTTAATACAGCTTTACAAATGCGAATCAGAATAGTTCAGATCATTTAACACTGTTCCTGAGAAATCTTCCAAATTTTGGCTAATAATGTTTTAAAAAATCATCCTTATTCTTTGGCTTACTACTTTGCACAGCTCTACCCAACCTTTCCAAAAGATTTTCGTTGTTATATTGGTCGGGTGACTGCGCCGGCCACTGCATCAACTGAACTCTCTTAGACGTAATGTAATCTCTGACTAGGTGAGAGGCGTGCTTAGGGTCGTTGCCATACTAGAAAGTCTAAGATAGACCCAAATTCTTTCGTATGGAATATTATCCAATAATTCTAGATAGGACTTATTATCTAAAATGCCCTTGATTTGGATAAAAGAACCAACGCTTTTTCCAGACTTGCTCACCCACACAATCACACTACAACCCCAGTGCTTAATTGTAGGTCGGATGCATTCTGGATGATATTCTTCGCTTATACGCCTTCTTAGATACAGCCTGTCATTATTGCCAGACAAGTTGAACTTTGACTCGTCCGACCTCAACATGTTCGTCCAATCTGCTGGTCTCCAATTCAAAAGGTCATATGCGAACTGAATTCGGGCACGCTGATTTTTTTAAAGAAATATACAGCTTCTTAAGAGAGATTCTTCTTAGAAGTACAAATTCTTTTCGTTTTTTTACGGAGAGTCTATGAATGTATCTATCCATTCTTGCCGTTGTTTGTCTTTGTTGCCCAGGTCGAGAGCGGTCTTTAAAATCATTAGCGTCTTTATACAGGTGGACAGCATTGTGGACGGCTGCTTTAGAGCAACCAACCTCGTTTGAAATAGCTTTATATGACCATTTCAGAGTATACTAAGCTGAACGATCCACGCTCTGGTTTCTGGCGTTAAATTTTGTTTCTTATGCATCACAAATAATAAGTAACTTAAAAATTGTAACAACGTGCAAATTACACCAACTTTACATTAGTCAATAACGCAAAGAATAAGCATATTTAATATCAGGCGCTTTGCTGCAGAAACAAAGGTATTTACCTCTATCATAAGAGACCTTTTGTATGAAGATGATTGGGATTTAGTAGCGCACACAGAGATTTATATGTAACACATTTTGAATGCATTCTCTGATGCTTGCACTGTTTTAAGATTGACAGTCAGTCTCAAGAAAACTGTTGTCATATATCAACCTGACCCTGGTAAGCAGTATAGTGTACCAAATATCCATGTGTATGGTAAACGACTCGGTGTAGTTGATCAGTTTGTCTACCTAGGAATCACTGTTAATAGATATAGCAATTTGGATAGTGAAATTCCATACAGAACTAGGAAAGCAAGTGTTGCTTTCGGAAGGTTAGAAAGGTGCGTCTGGAGTCAGCGAGACATACGCAGGAAGACAAAGAGAAAGGTGTAGAAGGCATGTGTGCTCTTTTCTCTTCTTGATGCCTGCGAGACTTGAGTCGTATATTGATACCACCTTAAGCAGATGGAGCGTTTCCATCAGATGTGTCTCAGACGGATCTATGGCATTATGTGGGAGGATCGCATCAGTGATCTTGAGATATTGGAAAGCTCTCAGTGTGAAAGTATAGAAACTCATGTGTTGAAGCAAAGGCTCAGCTGGAGTGGTCATCTGGCCAGGATGAAAGATTAAAGGATGCTAAAACAACTCTCTTATGGAGAGTTAGCCAAAGGAGAACGACCTCCAGATAAACTAAAAAAGTTGTATAAAGATTTGCCGAAGGCTTCCTTGAAAGATGCTAGCATCTCTCCTGACACACGGGAGGGCATAACTATTGGCCATAACAGGTGGAGAAGGATTGTGCAAGAGAGGGCAGCTACTTTTGAGAAATCTCGAGTAGCGCATGAGAAAGTATGGAGGGATGTCAGGAAGGGCATCGCCGTTGCACTTCCAGACGGTAAGTGTGTTCCTATGACGCTGACATGCAGTGTCTGTGCAAGACCCTGCCTCAGTAAAGCTGGGCTCATGAGTCATCTTTGTAGTCATAAAGCGAGACCGATGATTGACTACCAGGCCGCTGGTGGTGGTACTACACACCTTACTAATTATATCTGTCAGGCATATATGGAAGTGAGTGTGATTCGGTAGGAGGACATAAACGACATGCAAAGGTGCACGAAGCCCAATTTAGAACTACAACCGGCTATTGCCAGTAAATGTTTTAGCTGCCAATTCTGTACAAGACATTGTAGATCTTTAGCTGGGCTAAAAAGTCATATTCGATCACAGCGCCGTTAACAGTTAAGCCTCGTGCAATGGCCATATTCGATAACGAGAGGTCAGGTCAGCGATCATCATATATGTATATATACAATATGTATATGTACACACACACACACACACACACACAAACACACACACACACACACGTATATATAT
>NC_068989.1:25622044-25622421 GCF_001194135.2 Octopus bimaculoides | reverse complement strand
TTTTTCTTCTTCTTCTTTTTCTTCTTCTCCGTCTTCTTCTTCTTCGCCTTCTTCTTCTTCTTCTTCTTGATGGTGGTTTTGTCTTCCGGTGTCCTGGCGTCAAAGTCGTCTGGTAGTTTACATTTTGACATGACAATCTCATCGATATTGTTTAGGTATTTGTATTGATTCTTACCATGCTGGGATCGGTGTTGTTGCTGTTTCATCCACTTGAGTTTATTGCTGAACTGTTTGTTACAGGCATGGTTAACTCGGCCTTATTCTTGTTATATGTTAGATTCATGTTAGATGGTTCTTTCTTTCGTGTGGAATAGTGGTGTCTTTTTTTTTTACTTCATGCAGCAGGACTCGTTTTTGGTACTGGCTGATTTCTGTTT
>NC_068989.1:25621278-25622018 GCF_001194135.2 Octopus bimaculoides | reverse complement strand
TTTTTTTTTTTTTTGATGTTTTGCAATATCGTATGTTTAATTTTCTTGCTTGATGTTCTGTGAGTCCTAACTGCTTGGCAGCTGAATTGACAGATTTTGTGCATAGCTTGGAGGAGACGAATGTTCTAATGAAGTGGGGCTGTCGGATTAGACAGCAGAACACGGTGTTTCTCAGCGTCTTGCTAGCTTGGCCGAATCTTATGTTTCGTTTGTGGATTTGGTTTCCAAGGTTCATTATGTGAATTCGTGTGTTGAAGCATATTCTATTGTGTCTGGGGAGAGTCATTTTCGTTTTGTGCCTATTAATCTAACACACTCACCGGTAAAATTTCTACTTATTTCTTATTTTTATTATAGAAGATAGTGTAGAGTATTATTATTGTTGTTGTTGTTGTTGTTATAGTTACTGGTATTGTTGTTGCTGTTGCTGTTCGTGGTGGTGGTGTTAGTAGTGTTTGTGTTGTGCCTATTCTTATTGTTGTGGGTGGTGTTGATGTAGGTTGTGTCGTTGGTAGCGGTGTGGCTGATGTGATTGATTTCGTTATCTGTGTGTGGAATTACTTCTATTATAAAAATAGGAGATAAGTAGAAATTTTACCGGTGAGTGTGTTAAATTATAAGACACAAAAAGGAAATTACTCTCCCCATACACAACAGAAGAATATGCTTCAACACAGGAACTCACACAAAGAATCTTGCAAATCAAATCCCAAAACGAAATATATATATATATATATATA
>NC_068989.1:25617280-25620907 GCF_001194135.2 Octopus bimaculoides | reverse complement strand
AGATTTGAGGCCAGCCAAGGACAGACATGGTCTGTCACAGACTGTGCACACAAAAAGGTCCTTGTCATTCACCTTCTCAGTCTTTACATTTTTCCTTAAATGTCTCTTGAGCCCTGCTTGCATCATCCTGGCCTCTTCAAATGCTTTCACTCCACTCCACACCCTTGTTCGCCATCCAACTCGATCTGAAGCGAGGACTTCTATATCTTTTGGAGCCATTCCAATTGACTTCATAGCAGTCCTTATGCCATCCTTAAACCTTTTTTTAGGTTTATGCCGATAACGTTTCCCCTCTGCAAGCTCACCATAAAACAGCTGTTTCGGCATGCGTTCATCTGCCATTCGAACAATATGGCCACACCATCTCAATTGGTTCCTCAAAATCAATATATATATATATTTATATACATGCATATATATCCATAAATACATATAGATATACAGAAATAGATATCTATATACGTATATATGTACGTATATATCTTTGTACGTATATATGCTTATTGTCGACACAAATCGAACGAAGCTTTGGAACAGCCCATTATATACAACGCACCATCAAATATACATTATTAAAAAATAGACCACCAATTTCTAATTTTCATACGAAATTCCAATGAGAAACAGAAAATTTGTATCTCCATCTCTAATACCGAAAATTTTCAGATAATTTCTACCACTGTCAGCCTGCTAAAGAGAATACATCCTGAGACAAAGATGAATAGAATGATTCTATATATATATGCGTCACAAACCCTAAACATACTCTTATCTCAGATTTAGACTTCAGAATTACCGTATATACTCGAGTAATAGACGATCTCATGTAAATGACAACCCGCTATTTTTGGCCCAAAAATTAGGAGATTTCCATAGACGCCGTATAAAAGTAGACCCTAGTATTTCATGAAGAACACGACAACATGTGTGGGTCAAGGTACCGTATTATCCTATACGTAAAAATAACAGTTACAAAATTATGTGGCTACTTTATTGTAGCCTGCTGTATAGGTGAAACGCTTGGAGTTTATAATGGAATGTTCAGGGCTTATAGTAAAACACCATTTAATAGCAAGCACTACACATCTGTTGATGAGTGCTACATTACCATCGCTAAAAGGTATGCACACGATATCTTGCACGCCTGCATACATCTTGAAGCACAATAAGCACATGCGTCATTCACTCGTTGTTTACACGGTGAGAAATGTGTTTCACAGACAGCACTATTGGCGAACACCGGCAAACACCACTGTCATACGGTCGTCATTCTACATCGTGAGAAACATGTTTCACAGGCAGCACCATCGGCGAATAACAGCAAACAATACTGTATGAATTCGTACTGAGGTATAACTTCGGTAAGCCTAAAAACATTTAGATATAGTTAATCGCTAGAACGGTGGTTCCCAAACATTTTTTTTTTTTGCTGTGGAATCCTTCGGCATTATTTTTAAAAAGGTGGAACCCCTGATAAATTTCAGGGAAGCCTGGGATTTTGCAGAACACATTTTTGGAATCCCTGCTCCAGATTAACTCTACACCACATTATGGACATCTACTGGTAACTGCAAATGAGAGCTACGCGGTCTTGTATATGGGTTTTGTTATTTACTAGGAGGTGTGTTTTGATGTGTAGAATTGGTAATATTACTGTAATTCATTGTGTTTTCTTTTTTTTTTTTCGCTTAGAGATCAGTTGGGCTTCTGCTGCGGATACAGATTATCAAAAGTAGTATCCATGTAATAGTCGACCCCATATATTTGACCTTCAAAATTGGTTTAGAAAATTCGACTTTTACAAGAGTATGTGCGAGATATTAATCCCAAGCGTAATTCATGTTTGGATATCTACTGTTTTAAATACAAAGACATCATTTTTTGTACAAGCATACCCATATTTATGAACCTCGAACGAAAGATCACCTGAGTGACAAACTTTAACATAAACGCCACTGTACTACTATCTCTGGAAGACAAGTGCACGTCTCCACATTCCAGCATTATACCGCGACTAAGATTCATAGATATGTTTCATAGATCTGCATAGATCTCCATTTGAGAACACTGAACTTCCTCTTCACAGCTTTCGTCACTGTCCTTGTCTAGCCACCCTTAGGCCTGAACTGACTAAGCAGAAACTTCGCCACACGGTATTCTTTCCATCCTTTTGTTGAGTCAGAAATAATAACTTCACCAATTTCACTGGTTCCCTAAATCCATCGAAATCTGTGGGTACATCTAAATATTACTTCAGTCACAACCACAAATATATTTTCTATACTGATGCAACATATAACGAAACTATTTTTTACTTGCAATATTTTATTGATCGACAATAAATAGCATATCACAACTTATCGCTGATATGAAGCACATTCTCTATTACATTATAATTATATAAGCTATATTATCAGCATCCAATTCTAAATCTAAATTCAGTTACGTAAGTAAAAAGGAAAAAAATAAGATTGTGAATTATTACTGGAATAAGAACTAATAAATAAAGTAATATTCGAAGGAATTATTGTTGATTGTGAATCGTCTTCAACGAAATCATGAGGATAAACAAGAACAAAAATATTATATAACACTCATAGAAATAATAATAATAATAATAATAATAATAATAATAATAATAATAATAATAATAATAATAATAATAATAATCATGCCCTGATGCAGTGCCAGGCAGTGACTCTCATGGAATCTGATCAATACCACAGATTTGTTTGTCAGTTGTTTGACCTTAATCCGTTGAGCATCTCACTCAGTGGCTGACGATATGTGAATCTCTGTTTACTGACAGAGGTAGTGAGGGAGTATCATAGTCATGTGTTGAGAGGAATTCCTCGGGGCTTGGATACTTCACATCTGGAAATATGGGGGTTTCGTTCAACATCCTTAAACAAATATTATTCAGAATAGGCTACTCGACCTGAACAAAATTCTAACTGGGTCCCAACTGGCAGGTCACGAGCTGTTTATCTTGATATGCGATCATCACGTCGCGCATACATGGTTGTGATGCATGTACCTGGTGTACGCTTATAAGACGGGTAGTCATGATCGGTATACTGGGTTTCGTGTATTTAATCCAGTGTCATTTTGATGGCATCTACTGCTCTCTCAATAATAATAATAATAATAATATAATAATAATTCCTTCTAATATCAGTACAAGGTCTGAAATTTGGAGGAAGTGGTAAGTCGATAATATCGACCCCTGTACTCGATTGATACTTAATTTATCGACCCCGAAAGGATTAAACGCAAAGTTGACCTCGGCGGAAATTGAACTCAGAACGTAGCGGCAGACGAAATATCGCTAAGCATTTCGCCTGGCGTGCTAACTATTCTGCTAGCTCACCGCCCTAATAATGATGATGATAATAATAACAATTATAACAAGAAGAAGAAGAAGAAGAAGGGAAAGACGCATAATACCAACAAGAATAATAGAAAGACGAAAATCGAAAAATAACTGAAATAGACTAAATGGAAAATAACATCAGATATATTAATAAAATAGCTGTCCCAGTAATATGTTATTGTAATATTCCCCAACTGAGCTAAACAAGCTATCAACATAAGGCAGTGTATAGAGTACACTATAGATGTCTCACA
>NC_068989.1:25614962-25616828 GCF_001194135.2 Octopus bimaculoides | reverse complement strand
TGTGTGTGTGTGTGTGTGTGTGTGTCTGTGTATATATATATATATATTTGAAATATCTCAATTGTTATTGTTTATGTATAAGAACGGTAGTTCTTTGTGAGCTATGAAAGTTAGAATCATCATTTGAACCTGATGAAGAATATAGACGTAAAAATACCTGTTCCACACCTTGATGAAGTCATTGTTTCTTTGTTTAGGCTCGGTATGCTTTCACGTAAAACATAATCAAACTATCTTCAGTGCATTAGATACTTAAGACTTCATAGGTAAGCACATAACCATTTAGATTATTGTGAGAAACTTGTGGTCGATTACACGGAGTATTACATTGATTCATGTTATATTAAGCGTGGAAGGTGAAAAGACGAATGACGTAGAGCAGAGGAAATGATAATATATACGGCAAAATATTTTGTTGATGATAACATTGAAGAAATATGATACGTGATAAACTTGTGCAATAGGACCCTTGTTGATACCAGATAAACCTGTGCAATAGTTGCCCTCAATCTAGCGTAAACTTAGAATTCCGATATTATAATAATCTCTTATTCTTATTGGTTTCAAATTTTCGCATAAGGTTAGCAAATCGATGAGAGGGTTAAGTCGATTACAGCCAGCTGAGTAGTCAACTGGTACTTATTTTATCGAATTCGAAAGAATAAAAGACAACGTCGATCACGGCGGAATTTGATCTCAAAACGTAAAGACGGACGTAATACCACTTAATATTCTGCCGGACATGCTAACGTTTCTGCCAGCTATCTGCCTTCATCGTATGTTCTTTTTGAAAGTATTAAATGATTTTTCCACATAATCTGTTATAACAGCACTATGCTATACTCAACGAACAAGTTTTAGGAAGTTACTGTATCATATTTTTGAATGGACACATCTAGAGGAAGTATAGTGATTTCATAGGAATTACACTGGCGACATGTTGTTGTTCATATCTGCGTCCAAAAACATTTCCTGTTCTATCAAACTTTGTCAGTTGATTCGTTACACTGTGTACTTGTACATTTGGCGGCTCACTAAGAATTAAAAACGAAATTAACTTTACAGACTATGACCAGTTTGGAACTTATAGCAAAATATCACGAACTTTGTGATATTCCACATCATTTAATGGCATTATCACCAAACTGAATATGACTTCTATACACCCACACTACTGAAAAGTAAATTGATTTATACAATAAAGAAGAACTACATCATTTATATGTCAAACGGAATAAATACGAAGTCTGCCACACCTCAGTATCTCAGATTCCATAATATAGACGTTAGATACAAAGGTAGAAAAACAATTAACAATAATTCCATTAGCAGATCAAGGTACAACATCAGTGTGCACAAAGTTAATCATAATTATTAAATCAGCGAAAATTTCATATTTATGTATTATGTATTTGTGCTACCATATGTCACCAGATGTATGTTCACAATGGTGACGAGTTAGTTACAATATATTTATACTAACAAATATATCCTAATCCATGATGAAATCACAAAAGTACAAAAATCAAATGTTTATTATTAAGTTATGCATACATAATTTCTTAAATTGGTCGCAACAATATGAGTTGAATTTGAAATAAGTCACATATTATTCCTTATCCTCTTTTACTGTTTTACAAAACATGGTCTTGATTGTGGAGTAGCTCATAAGAGACTTATTTCATTATATTGATGCCACTAATTATTTAATCTAATATTTGTTTCGTTGATAGCGTTCTATATCCATTGAATAACCAAATTACAGTCTTTGATTAAACATTGCTTCATACAAACACGAACGCAGATACACACTCATACATATGTACGTAGACATCTTAGTTTGTATATTAATGTCATGATATCGAC
>NC_068989.1:25612222-25612926 GCF_001194135.2 Octopus bimaculoides | reverse complement strand
TACGTAATGGACAGTTGTTGATAGCTGACGTCCCTACCAATTTGTGAGATATCCGACAGGATAACTTCTTTTCTTATAATCTCTCACTTCACCTCTCGGTCTCTCTCTCTCTCTCTCTCTCTCTCTCTCTCTCTCTCTCTCTCTCTCACACACACACACACACACATATATATATATGGGTGTTTGCGTGTATACAAGTGATAATGCATCATAAAATGTAGAATTATAAATACAAAGCGAATGTACACGAAACACGATCATTGCTGGAAATAGCAGCCAGTAAGTTATCGGTGCTATGTAGAGCTTCAGTGAATGTTCACAGGCAGAGGTGTTTGCAAGCAGTGAATATAGGAAAACTCTGTCTTAAATCTACGAAGACCGTTACAGCAATGAACGATAATTCAACAGTGCAGTTTCAAACTTTTCCTATCACGTGCGTAGACACGAATCCGATTGGTCCTCTTAAGTTGAATGTACTGTTAACGAACGCAATTTCAAAATATTCACTACATCTCTGCATGTTTACACGGTTGAAAACCCCTGTGAAAATTCGACCCAAGATCAGGGAAAAGATATGCAAGAGATATAAATATTATTAAAAATAATAGCATTGCTATCCAAGCGCCACTATAGCTGGCCAACTGCTGTTTCTGTCAATGATCATACTCCGTGTACATTCGTTCTGAGTATGTGTGTGTGTGTGT
>NC_068989.1:25609202-25611989 GCF_001194135.2 Octopus bimaculoides | reverse complement strand
ATGTATGTATGTGCGTGTGTATCTATGTTTGTATAAAGGAAACAAAATACAAAAAACAGTACACAATGCTATTAGGTTGGCGCTGAAAGGAGAATAAGGAGAGTTATAAAATACAGGAGTACGTCAGTTTTCGAACAACTCTGATCACGATTTATTCGTGCTTTATATACCTATATAAAGCTCGATTTATTCGTGAATCAGTGGCGTTCGTAAAACGAGGTACTACTGAATTACGTGTTAGAGATATACCTTCTTTAGATACCGTACAAGGAACTTGGAAGTGATGGTGGAAGGAAGAAGATGAAGACAAGAAGCGAACTATGAACAATTGTATATTAAGATACCTTTGAACGTGAAAATATAAACAATTATAAATAAGGGCAAAAGAAAAACATTTGTACGCCAATATGCTGATAAATAGACTTTAGACGTCTAACCACATACAATATTGTATGTAGTTAGGCGCTCTAAAGTCTATTTTTCAAAAATATGTATAAATATTTTTCAAAAATATGTATAAATATTTCAGATAAGTAATGCATGCTTTCCGTTTACCAATGTATCCCCAAACAAGTTTCTCTATATTACTTATTGTTCTAGTTACATGAAATCTGTCTGAATAAATTTGTGGTAAATAAATTTTCGAAGCGAACCAAGTAAAAGAGAAATGAACATAACTCTTATTTATTAGCATATAACATTGTAAATTCCTTGCATAAGTGAAATTATATAATCTTATTTTCTATAAACCATAAATTTCATAAACACTCAATATTTTCCATTCAGGAAACCCACACACAATACCTGCCATCAAATAATATGGAAGAAATTATGGTGTAGAAATTAAATTTCTTTCATTCGAGTATATTAATTTTTTTCTCCTACATTTGTCCTGTAATTAAATCTATTATACTATATTATTCATCTCCGATAATATACTTCTATCCATTGATTTGGATGCTTGTGGATTCATACAACGGCTTCATCTATATTATGAACGTTAGGGTTAATCAATATATGCATTTGGCAATGCAGAGGTGTACATGACGCTTTATATAATGTTATATATGTTGGCAGGAATTGTTGAAAAATATAATATAAACTTTGAACCGGCTGCGGAAGTATTTCTGTACATTAGCAATGAGTAATCAATGTAGATTCGATTATCAAATGCCATCTTATTTCTTTTTAATAATACATTCGCTAGCTTCAGCATAGAAAGTGTCCAAGAGTGAAGCATTTTGTAATGCGTTCCTATTCTACAAGCTCCTTAAAATATTTCTTTCTAATTTCCATAATATGCTGTGCATAATGAACTATAGCCGTTCTCAAAACGTTATACGTGACCAGACCAAATTTAGTATTACTTCACTAGCAGTGTGTGTGTGTATATATATATATATATATATATATATATATATATATATATATATATATATATATATATATACACATATATATATACACAGGTACGCACGCACGCGCGCGCACACACATATTCTCTTATTCTATTACTTATGACAGTCATTTGACGGCAGCCATGCTGGAGTGCCGCCTTTAGTCGAACAAATCGAATCTAGGACTTACTCGTTGTAAGCCTGGTACTTCTATCTGTTTCGTTTGCCGAACAGTAAGTTCTTAGGACGTAGTTAGACCAACATCGGTTGTCAAGCACAGACAGAAATAGATACATATATATATATATATATGTGTGTGTGTGTGTGTGTAGGACGGGCCTCTTTCAGTTTACATCTACCAAACCCACTTCCAAGGTTTTGGTCGACCCGAGGCTAGAGTAAAAGACACTTGCCGAAGGTGCCAGGCAGGGGGATTGAAGCCGGAACCATGTGGTTGAGAAGCAAACTTCTTCCCACACAGCCACTTCTGCACCTATATATACACATATCTTTTAAATTTGCTTCCGGGAAACGTTTTCAGTATGCAAATAAAGCACCTATTCCAGTATGCCTCCCACAGCTTAATGATGCTGAGTGGTAAACCAATTTTTGAGGGCTGAAATGAGTCGTACCGATGTAATGTAGGGGCAATGAACTCTAGCAGGTGATGGCTGTAGTGACTCTACCTACTGAACTGTTTGCTTCAGACACCAATGAAGATAGTCATGATCGAACAAAGCTATGTATTATCCATCCTTGACAGCTGCAGACTGAATTGCAAAATAAGACCAACATCACCATACACACCTCTAACCTCATAAAATACAATACCCACATAACTCAATCAAACATCCCACTGGTTGAAAAGGATAAACAACCCTCAGCTAAGCACCCATTAATGTTATATCGCCTGAGGAAATGAATCTGCGCATTGATACTACAGACTACATTGTAATCAGCCCTGGAATACGGACTGTGATTTTAAGACACATGCAAGTCGTAGAAACGTGTAGCGATGCATTAAAATGACTATAGATACCATCCAGGGATTATTGTTATCATCACTATGTGTGTGTATGTGTGTATGTATGTATGTGCGTGTATGTATATATATATATATATATATATATATATATATATATATATATAATCAATAACAGGCTTAATTTATTAAACAAAATTCAACAAATTTCATCAAATGAATGAAATGAAGCAGTTGGATGTTAAAATGGATTATGCTTTTATTTCATGTTCCCAGGCATTTGTTTCCGACAAGAGGATTTGCTTCTTATAAAAAACATAATATTTTCGCCATAAACTAAATATATCATTTATAAAAAAAAAAAATTCGACTCATAATATAACTCATTTCTACATTATTATATTCTAT
>NC_068989.1:25607542-25609172 GCF_001194135.2 Octopus bimaculoides | reverse complement strand
TATTCTATGACAATCACGTTAATGGTTCCGTTTTAATACGTCTTTACTCGAGTTTGTACGTATTTCGTAAGGTTCATTTTAAAAAATTTATCTCGCTAAATAATTAAAGACAAATGTTATTAATTCCATTAGAATGATTATAAGTAAAAACTTTAAAAATACTAGATATGTAAAAATATTTAATGGCAAACATATAAGATTCAGATTTTCTGTTTGTCCCAACATTTTTAGGATAATCACTTCGTTTAATAATAGAAAACTCGATTTAATCTATGAAAAAAAAAAAACACAAATATATAGTAAAGCACACAACAGACAACTAGAACAAAATAGTATGAATAAGAATTTTAACAATAAAAATACCTTTACAGACATTCATTTATATAAATCTACGAAGCATAATAATATTTCTTTATGTAGACAAAATATAAACTGTAATTTCAGAGACCCAGGTAGATGCTAGTTGGACAGAGATTGCAGAAGAAAAGTTGTAGTATACCAGGCAACAATAATCACACAAGATATGGACAAGATTTGTTATATTGGATCTAAGAAGAATTGGGTTAAATTACGAATAGTGAATCATGAATCGACTTTTAAGGTTCCAAGAAAATTTGGCATTTGAAGACCTACACAATCAAATGGAATATTTAAGCACATGCACCTAGTTACAAAATTAACAATAAATTCTCTTTATTATGCTTAGAGGAAAATTATAAAATAATGCAAAGAAAAGGGAACCCGGTTAACATGAGAAATGAAATAGTTTTTCTTGTAGGCATATAAGTAGGTACTTTTTATTAAACTGAAGTGACTTATACATGAGATTTGATGTCACACATCATCATCATTTTTAAAAACATGTATTTTAAAATAATATAACCATATATTTTAAAATGATATAACCATATTTTTTAAACTATAGATATAAAATCGCATTATATATTAATTACTAAATTGAACTATACAATTGAAGAATTCTAACATATAAATCTATAATAGCTCAAAAGACAAAATTACCAAATTAAATTATTGCCAAATTAAATGACTGCACATATAATAACCTATATGGACCCATTAGATAATTAAAAAAAACTGTATATTCTTGTTTATATATGAAATACCTATAGATAATACGTAAATGATCATATTCATCTTAGAATGTATATATTTTTTAATGCATGCATATGTATGCGTAAATGTGTGTATATATATACATATGTGTGTTTATAAGTATACTTTAGAATATAGGTTTCTGTATTATTATTTTTGCAAACTAGTAATTTTTTCTCGGTTCATCCATAGGCAGGAAAGTTAATAGCCCCTTGTAAATTTTATAGAATTTATTTTAATTACATTATAGAATATTTAAGATGCATATGCCTTTATTATTATATATCTAACTTCTGTATCTATTTACTGGTATTTCGATGTGCATGGAATATATGTATCTGTATGCGAATATATGTCGAGGTGTGTAAATATGCGTTTTTTTCGATTTTAATGTACGTGTATATAGATGTCTATGTAAGTATATACATAGAGATTCTATATTAATCAGATTTGATATATTTCTATAAGTACGTATATGGGTGTGTGTGTGTGTGTGTGTGTATTGTATATATATATA
>NC_068989.1:25605896-25607134 GCF_001194135.2 Octopus bimaculoides | reverse complement strand
TATGTATGTATGTATGCATTTAAAAGAAAAATGTAGCTAGGATTTAAGGATTTTCAAATGTTTTCTCATTGATTTCAAATATATACCATTTGCTGTTTTAGATTTTCCCCTTATGTAAAATATAACAATATTTTAGACATAAACTAAATTTAGCGAGGAAATAATCATCTATCTAAAAATATTTTCTTCAACACGTAATATAGCTCAATTCCACATTTATCATATCTTATGACAATCACATAACCTGTTCCCTTTCAATACATCATTACTCAAGTTTGTACGTATTTCGTAACGTTCATTTATTAAAAATTCATCTAGCTGTCTTTAGATAACTAAAGCGACATATACTAACTATATTGTCTACTGATTATTGACTTACATGTAATACTTAAATCATAAACTATATAGACTATTAATCAATCTCACATATTAATACTAGCTTCCTATTTACTTAAAAACATAGTAGAAATGGCAGATGACGATTAACAAACTTTTAAATATGAATTTCAAATAACATATAGCTCCTTGTTTGGTATTCCGGAACGTGTATACACATGCATGACCAATATTTTCGATGGGGAGATTTTATTTAAATAAATATATATACAGGATTTAATAGTGAAGAAGTAAAAAAAAAGCAGCCACGTCCTTTAATGTTTTAGTCTCGATTCAAATAATTGTGAGTGGAAGAATGAATATACAAATACCTAAATAATAATGGTAACTAAGACAAAACTTTATGTATATTTTAAAATGTTCATGTTACTTGAAATCTCACCTACTGCAGGGTACAAATTGGACCTTTATCATGTTCTCTTTATGGAAATCTTGGTCCTTTTGGCTGAACAACTGTCTGAGAATACGTAATAAAAGCATATTCCATTTTAACATCCTATCTGCTTCGTTTTATTTATTTGATGATATTTATTGAATTTTGTTTAATAAATTAAGTTTGGTATTGATTATTTCTTTACATACTTTCTTACCTATACGATTTAAAAATTCGTAAATAACATATGAGGTAAAGACATTAGAAATGTATGAAAAAAATTCCTCTTAAAGGAAGAAGATAAATTCATCCGGATAAATATGTGCCTGTGTATGTATATGTATGTGTGTATGTATGTATGTATGTATGTATGTATGTATGTATGTATGTATGTATGCATGCATGTATGCATGTATGTATATATATATATATATATATATATATAGAGAGAGAGAGAGAGAGAGAGAGA
>NC_068989.1:25602608-25605886 GCF_001194135.2 Octopus bimaculoides | reverse complement strand
TATATATATATATATATATATATATATAGAGAGAGAGAGAGAGAGAGAGAGAGAGAGAAAGAAAGACAGAGAGGGTTATGTTATATTCCGTTAAGAGTATATTAGCGTACAGTATAAAGCTCGTCCACCAAACAAGCGCTCCCACACACACAAACACACATATATACAGAATAAATACATACATACGTACACGAACCCATACAAACATACATACGTACATACATACATACATGCATACGTATGTGCAAGCAGAAGCACACACGCACGTTGACGTACACACACAAGCTCGCAACAGGATCTCAAACAGACAAATGGAACGCAGCTCCGATAACAGTTACAGTCGCCATGTATGTGTATGTATGTACGTATGTATGTACATGTATGTATATTGCCATATATCAAACACCCTATTTCAAAGACACACATGGAACCATTTACATTTGCGTAATGCATTTTTCCAACGCTTTATGAATTATGCAGCTGTATAGTGTGATCCGATGAACTAGTAACAGCTATTTTCATCATTGCGAGTAACTTCATAGGGGTCCACACGTTCATAAAATAGGTACCAAACTAAATACTGAGTTAAATTCAATCCCCTCTTAATGCAAATGAAGATACATGTCATTGAATAAATTTTCAGACAAATGAAGTACAATTTTGTCTCATGTTGTATTTCCATGTCTCACAATTCTCTATTCACTTTATCCATCAAACAGAAACCTTATCCCTAACTAGGTGGCGAATGTTGCTCAGAGAATTACTTTCGATATTTCATTCAACGAGTAACTTCAGTTATCTATTGGCAAATTTGCACTAAAACTATATCACTTAAGAAATTTAATAGAAGCTGAACTTTGCAATTACCACTTTCTGATATGGAGTGATATTAGAAAAGAATTCACAATATTCACTGCATTTCCAATATTGGACATACATATATCTTAATTACGTTATTCATTGCAGTTTTCTATTTGTCAGCATAGGTAACTACAAAATAGAATATAACTTTGATATATTAGATTAAACAATCATTGTCTTTCATTCATGATAAAATTGGAAACGTTTTAACATTCTCTTTCCCTACTCACTAGAAATGACAATCGAAACATATGCAACAATAAATCTATTGTGAAATTGGATTGGAGTATACGTGGAATTGGATTATATCATGAAATGTGTTAGACTGAAATTATAATTTATATCAGTTTCAGAAATCAGAGTGAATTATGAAGAATAAATAAGTTTCTTTCATTCTGCTGCAGTGTTTTGTTATAAAGGCTAAATAATTATCTGTTTCTAAAAGCTTAGTCGACACATGGCTATCGAATTTAGCCGTGTTGTGTAAAGATGCTGTTAGTATATTTTGCTCTGTTGCGTTCATTCGAATAAAGATGTGATATCAGGACCTCATACCACCGTATGCACTAGATTGCAAAAGTAGATTAAACCAATTGGACAATTCATAATACATATATTTGGATATGTTTTAACTAAATACAACACATCACCTTTTATTCACCCGCCAACCACATGTAAATGTCTTCAACTACATCGGTCTCCAGTGACTTCAATGTCCACAACTCTTCTTGTCACTGACACCCATTACAGATTTTGCCGATGGTACACTAAGAAAATTTCCATTTAGAGTTAGGCCTTTTAAAATAGAAACTAAAATAAACTCATGCAAATTAATATAAACGTAAAGCAAGTTAATTCGAAACAATCTTAAGTAATTTCTGCACAAATTAATTCATTTTACTTTTACTAATTGAATAACTCCATTTTTGATTACTTTATCTCAATTAATTATATTACAAATTTAGCTAGCATAATTATGCAATAATTATGAAAATATATTGCATGATTTATAGAAATACACTGCTTTGGAAATGCGTAATGAGGTAACGATTTCTATAAATGCATATACGTCGATGACATATGGTATTTTATAGTTTGTGATGAACACATATTTAATTAGAATGTTCTTAATATTCTTCATAGGTAAATGTCAGTCGTTTAAATACCGAGGTTCGATGTTCTTGACTATGTTTTAGAGTTACACGAGGAAAATATTAGCCACGACTTTATGTTGTTGGGCCTGAAAACACAAATTTCATGTTTGATTCTTGGACCAAGACATTACACGTCTTTTCTGGATACTAAGCTGAAACTGAATACAAGCCTAGTGTTAGTGAAACCATTCACTGTTTGGGTTAGAGTTGACTAAAGCTTAAAACATCTGGTGATGAATTGATAGACAAATAACAAAAGTATGGAAAGCATGCTACATCCTACCTATTTATACTAGTTTAGGGAAGGCAGTCAGGGTTTGGTTTATGTTATTTTTTTCTTTCTTAACACTATGCGCTGCTACGTTAGATTCTCAATTTTCTCTCTCAGTTACAAATTTTCAACTGCAACTTTCTTTTAGCCTATCCGCGCTTCTTTCTGTTGGACAGCTCGTTGTATACTCATGCGTTAGCTTGAAGCGGGTTAACTTTCATGTATAAATAAAAAGAAAGGCCTCGTTAGTCTAATTTAAATGAAGAAATAGATTTGCAGGATATCAGTTCAGGTTCAAAGAATTCATAACATAATCATCTACCACGTATTATCAAAATCAACTATTGAATTTAGACGGGGATTTTTACCATTTGGTTCGATGTTAATTCAATATATTTTCAGACTATATTGATTTTATGTTGATTTTATGTTCATATATGTGACTCACTAGAGTTACTTTCTAAATAAATTTCGAGTTCATTTCAATTTAACACGAGATTATTCTAATTCGTGCATGAAAAAATATGTATGTTCCTACTATACAGTTATCACAATGCAATGCACACTGATTAATACCATCACTGCTTGCATCGAAGCACGCACTCGGCTAGAAGACGAAATACTGACACTCACCTCGAAGCCAAAGATTCATCTCAGCGCTGCTGCTTTATTAGATGCTGTGTACTGTCAGATGCTCTTACTCTCTTTTCTCTTTCCTTTCTTAACATGGGTGAGTGCGTGAGTGCGTATGTCCGTGCGTGTGAGTATGTTTGTGTGTTGTATGTGTGTGTATTACTATAGTATATTATATATATATATATATATATATATATATATATTTAGAAAAAAATTAAGGTACTCAGAAATCTGGATGTTTGTACATTTACAGATTTTTTATTAATGTCACATGTTTTATAAATTAAATAAAGCGCTTTTCACCTAATCGTGTAAGATTTTCAAAACAATTTGAAAATCCTAATTTATAAAACATG
>NC_068989.1:25601716-25602523 GCF_001194135.2 Octopus bimaculoides | reverse complement strand
ATATATTTGAGACAATATGACGACAAAAAACAGTCCACCATACTCTACCAACATACCGAGGACCAGCATGGAGGCAATGTGGATCACCTTGACAACCGCTTCTTACCCAAGCACCCAAAGGACCCAACACTCTGAAAAATACAGGAGTACGTCCTCATAAATGAAACTTCCCCAATAATAAATAGGAAATATACATGGAAATATACATAGTAGATATCATATCCCCATACCCACAGTTTACACAGGTAGTGTAGAATAGTTAGCGGGCTGTTATGTAGATAGATGTGTGCATGTGTGTGTGTGGGGGGGTGCATGTATATATATGTATATGCACATGTATGTAAGCATATGGATATGAAAGTAAACAGATCAACATACAGACGGATAGGTACATAGGTGATATGAACAGACAAACACACATACGCATACATACACAAATGAAGACGGAAACACATGACCATATATACACTCACACTTTACTTCACAAAAGGACACATATGGAGATACACATTCATACATAGAAACACGGTACATAGTTGCAAAACACTCACACAACATGCAAACACATGAATATGCAGAATACAAACATACAAATGCACACACACATATATATACATATGCACACGCACATACATGCATACACACACATACATATATACATGCTTACATACATACATGAATGTGCATGCACGCACACACTAAACCCACACACATGCGCACAAACAAAAAGAATGTAGTGTGAATAACGGATAGAGTCAAAACTATTGAAACGGATGCAAGACGCAACGAAAATTGTAGCAAAATAAT
>NC_068989.1:25595771-25601107 GCF_001194135.2 Octopus bimaculoides | reverse complement strand
AAACACTCACACAACATGCAAACACATGAATATGCAGAATACAAACATACAAATGCACACACACATATATATACATATGCACACGCACATACATGCATACACACACATACATATATACATGCTTACATACATACATGAATGTGCATGCACGCACACACTAAACCCACACACATGCGCACAAACAAAAAGAATGTAGTGTGAATAACGGATAGAGTCAAAACTATTGAAACGGATGCAAGACGCAACGAAAATTGTAGCAAAATAATAAAAAAAGAAATAAGTGGAAGTTTTACCGGCGTGTTAAATTATGAGGCACTAAAAGAGATACAACATTACATAGACAAACACACACACACACACACACACACACACACATTTATTTAAATATACTAGCAACTCAGCCCATCTATGATGGAGGCATAAAATGAGGGAGGGATTTCATAACAGCAGTATGTGTTGAAAAATCTGTAAATGGATTTTGATATCAATAATAATTACAAAACGCCTTTGTAGACGATGTTTTGTGTGTAGTCGACACTAATTTTCAAACTACTGTAGTCCGTTGCTCTGCTCTTAGCGACTATAACTGGCCGTGTTAAAACATCGGAGTGGGTAAAAATACACCTACACGATCTAAAGTCTGGACCTGTGTCTTGTTTGCTGTGAATGAGAATACCAGTTTTATAGGAAACTGCACTTCTCCTGATTTTTGGCTAGCTAGAGTGTTCCTTATCGGTTAAGAAGCGCTCACTTAAGGATTTGTGCGTGTTACTAGGCAAGCTAAAGTGCCCAGCTCTGTTTCGAAGCTCTCACATGAGGTTTACACTGTGATATTTGGCGAGCTAGCGTATCCCTGCTCCGTTCCGATGCTCTCACTTCTGTATCACGGTGACTTCTATGAGTTTCGTATCCTAATTCTGTTGGGTTTGTCTGGATTCACTGTTAGATTCTCTCTTATGTTTTATATCGTCTGCTTTCCTGATAATCCTACCAATCGCTGATTTCCGTTTCCAGGTCATAATGGCGTGGAATGAAGGAAAATTTAAGAACGCATTAAACAGCTTTATGCATACAATCGTTATTGACAAAGTTCGTAGTAGTCATACACCTATTAAAGATAAGCCAAAGCCATCACAGTCATTCGTTAATAAGGCATATCCTAAACTAAAATTTTCTTATGTGGTGTAATTTGGTGGAAAAGAAAGTTGATTTACCTTCCTTTGCTTCTTTTATTAAGAGCTATCTCCCTTTAAAACTTATTTACGTTTTTTACGCTTGTAATCTTTATCTAATTTTTTGTAAGCCCGTAAACTGAACAATTACCCTCAATAGCCACTAAAGAATCATACTTTTTCAAGTTTTATTTTTTCGCTAAAGACCTGCCTGATTACCTCCTTGGTAATCCCGAAAAACATCGTGACCATTGGTCCACTAGTTTCACTGTGAAGAAAGTACAGACTGACAGACGTACATAACGCCCATTATAGTATGATGTGTGTGTGTGTGCGTGTGTGAGTGTGTGTGTGTGCGTGTGTGTGTGTCTGTGTGTGTGTGTGTGTGTGTGTGTGCGTGCGTGTGTGTGTGTGTGTGTGTGTGTGTGAGTAAATGCATAAAAATATATGCATATATTTATATTCAGATATGTGAAGTTATCAAAATATGAACTGCAATTCCAATAAATAGGAAAACATCTATGGCAGTGCCAATAAGCTACATACATGCTACATAGTTCGTTTAATATTTTGAGGCGGCGAACTGGTAGAAACGTTAGCACGCCGTGCGAATTGCTTAGCAATATTTTGTCTGTCTTTACGTTCTGAATTCAAATTCCACCGAGGTCGACTTTGCTTTTCATTCTTTTGGGGTCGATAAAGTAAGTACCAGGTGCGTACTAGGGTCGGTCTAATCGACTGGCCCTGTACCTAAAAACTTCGTGCCTTGTACGTAGAGTAGAAAAGAATATTTTGGGAAATATTCCACCAAGGTTGGCGTCTTTAAACATTTCGAAATCGATTAAATAAGTACCACTTGAGTATTAGGAGTGACGTAATTGACTTGACCCCTACCACGATGTTGCTAACCAAGTGCCAAAAATTAAAACAAGTATTTTGGGAAAATTTCCTTTATGAAACGTATGGTAGAAAATAATCCAAACGTTACAAGCCTGTATTTTTCAATATCTTTACACATTCCAATGCTTCATGGAAATTATAGTGCTTTTATAAATGTATATGGATATGTCATACACCAGACATTTGGTAAAAATAGAAACATTACGTCGGAATACAGCAAAGAATCAACTTCATGCAATACATTTATATGGAGATAGTGAATGCCACCACAACACTAAATTGTCAGAGGCTACATCATTAGTTGAAAGTGTATTTGTCTTCTGGTCCCGACAGAAGACCCTAGAGAAAAAACTTCACAGAATTACCAACATAATCCGCAAATTTGATTGGTAAATTTGTAAACTTCAGGTATCCATTGTTACATTATGAAGGCTAGTAAAATGAATGATTAACCTGCCAGATTCTCTTTTAGGGTCATAATTTATTTACAACGAGGAACAAACACAAAACATTCAAGAGGATAATGGTTGCATACTATATAAAATTCATTACAAAACTAGAAGTTGAATAACAGAAGCCATATTCATAGTGTAATGCAATGGCAACATATGCTCGCTGTAATACACACATCAAAAATAACAGGTAACAGGCATGAAAGCTTAATGCTCTCCATATCAGGCATTAAAACCTAATGCTCCCCATCGAAGAAAGGTTGACTTAATCCTGATAAATTAACATGTGGTTGATTACGTGCTAGCGTTCTAAGAACCTTTGTGAGTGAAAGTCTATTCGTCAAGTATAGAAGAAGCGATACAGACGTCAAATATATTGCATTTCCTTACAAAAGAATATGACGGTTAAAATCTGTCGACATTGAAACTAGATTTAGAAATTAGATTTATATAATATATTTTGTTCCAATAGTTGCACTGAAAGTTTCAAACACTGTCGAAGAGCTAAGACAGTTAAAGACGAAGTGGCTAATAGATCCACATACACATACGCGATTTATCATTGCGTGTATGTATGTGTGTGTGTGCGAGTGTTTATGAGTGTGTGCGTGTTGGTATGTGGGTGTAGGTGCGGGTGAGTGTGTTTGTATGGAGGGTGTAAGATTCGGATTAGCAATAAGTTTGATGTCATTAGAACTGTTCAGAATATCCACAGGAAAACTTCCAGAAGACCACGGACGTCAGCGAATACAGCAAAGCAAGAAATGGAAGTAGAAATATATTGCTAGGATTCAATAAAATCAATGAGTTATTCGAGTTGAGAGAGGAGAGTTTCAAAATGAAGCGCTCATTGTATTCTGAAGCACTGCTATTCGAAAAGTTACTTTCCAAATATAAGCCTTACTCTCAACAAAGACGATCCGGACCGACGTGTAGGTTTCTGCCAGTCGGACTTCGGAAGATGTGTACAAGATGCATACTTTCCAACTACGAGTGTTTGAAGTGATGAGGTTATATTTAAACTAAATGGTTCAATTATTCTACACAATTACACCTACTCGGGACATATTTCGGTGGAACATCGTGTTCATTTACCGGAGTTACAATATAGCGCAGCGTATACGATTATTTTATTTTATGATCATTTATATTCAGTTAGACGACAAGGTTCCGACACAAAATTCATTGAAAGGTATTAACAATAGGCCCTTTAATGAGTTTTGTATCGGAACCCTGTCGTTTAACTAAATATAGATTAAAATAAAATATCCTTATCTCATTCATAACATGTTAAAAGATAAAACATAATGACACCCTTTTCCTTATCTCTCCATTCTTCAGCATTTCGCTCTACTATAATCTCCTTCCGCTACCTCACCCTCTCCAGTCACGTAAAGATTTCCTCTTTATAAGCTACATACCAGAGTATTTTATTCACACTCTGACAGAAGTTTTGATGGGTAGGGTTAAAAAAAAAACGGTATTTTTGCTTTGGAATTCAGAAAGAAAACGCTAGAATAAGTATTAAAAATGTGTGATATACCTAAGTAAAATATAGACTGGTAATCCAGTAGGGAGGCAGTTAAGTAAATAAAACATGAAAAGTATTTTTTAAAATGGCCTATAAACCAACGTAGAGGTCATAGATAAAGTTGTTAATAGCATATATTATAGGACCATTTGTGATAACACCAAATTACCATCATGAACATAAATTTCGTTAAACAAATTGCAGCAGAGCAATTCAGCCGGAATGGGCTTCCGGACGTTTGCAACTCGTTCCCTTGTATTTTTGAACGCCGACGAGGAAGACCTTTCTATTTCAAGTTTATTTATTGATTTATCCTCAGATATTTTTCACGTCAAATTTCATTTCCGCTGCAAATACTCTCTTCAATATTGTGGGCATTACACATCATATTTCACGTCCTCTATAAACTGTAGCTCAAGCCGTATATTGTAAGGAAGGAATCGATAATACACCAGAGTTATGAACACATGTTTTGTAATCCAACATAGAAACTAGCTGGTAAAAATTAAATGGAAGGGTAATATTTTGGGTGCTTCAGTATTAAACGAATCAATATGTATATGCCATATAGTCAATTTTACACTGCAGAATTATCCTATTTTGTGAATACTTCTAATGAAGAACAAGAGGTTGAAGCGAATGATGTCGTACTTGACATTTTGATTACCTCAGCTCTGCACTAAAGCATCTCTCCTTTAGAACAATATTCGTTAATATGATTATCAGATCTCTGTTGGTGAAAATAAAGGATGCTTTTACAAAGTATTATATAATATTGATTTCCTTTGATGCACACACTTTTATAACTTGAGTGAATAATGAATCACGTTGAAACTGATTGATTTGCGCTATTGTCATGAGGTTTGCCTTTTATAATTGGGTGCATGAACAACATCCTTTCCACACCACCCCAAATTACCAAATTTGGAGATATAGCAAACACAAATTATATCTCACACATATATTTATAAAATAAAAAAAATAATAATATCGATCTAAGACAATTCTATCGAACACCGACGCACATATATATATATATGTGGCGGCGAGCTGGCAGAACCGTTAGCACACCGGGCGAAATGCTTAGTGGTATTTCGTCTGCTCGCTACGTTCTGAGTTCAAATTCCGCCGAGGTCGACTTTGCCTTTCATCCTTTCGGGGTCGATTAAATAAGTACCAGTTACGCACTGGGATCGATATAATCGATTTAATCCGTTTGTCTGTCCTTGTTTGTCCCCTCTGTGTGTAGCCCCTTGTGGATAGTAAAGAAATAATATGTGT
>NC_068989.1:25590292-25595390 GCF_001194135.2 Octopus bimaculoides | reverse complement strand
TATATATAAACGTGTTCACACGTAGTGGAAACTTTTTCTTTTCACGTGAAGTTCTATATATCTAAAAAAAATTAAATTGAAAGTTTTGTGAACACTTGTTATTAGAGTACATATTTACTTTTTAAGAAAAACGTCGACGGCTTACAAGCTGTATATGCGATAAGCGATAGGTGGTTAGTAGCCGAAATGCCATAGTTGCTGACCAACTCCTTTTTGAGAAAATGAATGAGTGTGTATATGTATGTGTGCATGCATGTTAGTATTTATACTATGAGAGATTATCACTTTGGAAACGACATATTAGCCTCCAATTGTTTCGTCATTTAAACAATACACTCATTGAATTATCATTCTAAACATGGCACATTGCCCCATCTTTATTTTCTGCTGATTTTCTGTTGGCTTTCCCTACTCTTTCAGTACACTATTTCCACATAACTTTCCGTTGTAGTTTTTCTCAAACTTTGGCATATTTCATTTTATATATGACTAAATTCTGTCTACTCGTGTCTATTTATTCGCTCTAGTTGAATATCGTTTTCATTTGTGTTTTATGTCATGAGATTTCACATCTCTCCACTTTATATGTAAGTGATGTAGTGTGAATTATTTATTTTAAATAAATAAATGACAGTTACTTCAATATTTCTTCGCTTTATTTTTCAAACTTTTGAAAAAAAATTATGTAATTTCTCACAAATGTAAATTGATTTCAGCACAAGAAATATCTCATCCGTAATATATTGTATGTCAATTGATGAAGTGCTATTATTTGCGAATAAACAGAACAGGGTGCGTTTAAATGATCTCTGTACATATTAAGTGTATAACTGTAATACGATCTGATCTGTGTGAGTAGAGCTGTAAATGAGTTGGTTATTCCTATGTTTTGTAAAGGATCACTTACAAATTAGGACAAATGCAATTTATGCCTCTGAAAAAACAAAAAACCCAGTATTTGGCAGCTATTGTAGAAATGTAAAATAATAGATGTGATTAGACATTGTGATCCATGGCATTTTCCGAATCGAATATGTAGTTAAGCTGTTGAAATAAATTAAACTTACATATTCTCGTTGACGTCCTTCTCCTCTTCCCCTGTTCATCAAGATTTTGTAAGTCTTGAGGGAATAGTTTAATTTATCTGTTAATGATAAAGATGGTTAGCGTTTGGGATTATTTAAACAGAAATTCATTTTGAGGAGTTACATTGTGTAGACGGCCGTTCCATGAAAAATCATGTGCTTCTGTACATTAGGATAAATAACCTCGGAGGCGAGGAAATATGATACTTTTATAGTGTTACAAACGGAGACTCTTCATCTTGTCATGTCTCGGATCTTCATCTTGTCATGTCACAGTGAGCGAGATTTCGCATGTGGTGAATGTTTTTGTAGATGTTTATCAAATAGAATGGAGGAGAATTGCAAACAAAAACATTGATGAATGATTACAGTGTGGAATGCTTCCAGAGTCGATGCAATATTTTATCAGGAGACAATTATGGTCTCGATCACTTTGGTAGTAAAGAACTGGTGAACAAAACTGAGTGGTAATTTATTGTCAAATCTTTTCGTCGGTGGGTAGTGTTCAACAAATCTTGTTAAATGCTCTCATCAAAGACCTAGATAGGTTTCTACAAATTCATGAGTGAAAAAATATGCGTGATGCACCTCTACTTGATTTCATCTTCTGGAATGACCATCAGAGTCGATGCAGTGTTACATCGGAAGACAGTTATAGTTTAAATCACTTTGGTACTAATAAACGGGTAAACAAAATTTGGCTTTGATTCACCATAGACATTTGGGGATTGATGCCAAAAGATAAACATATGTTGTCGGCAGTATTTCGATTAAAGGTAGCGGTACTCCAACAATTCATATAACTTCAAAAACCAAGACTCCCAGTGACTGATTTTATATGTGTTGGTTTCATTAGATCCAATTTCTAATGATCAGAGAGTTCGGAATAATATTGTAAACCGTTTGAAATCTGGTGTACAAGGATAGTTGTAGAAATGTCATCAACTAGTTTCAAAAGTTTAATTTGAAACTTAATGTCTTAATCATAAATACGGCGATGAAGCTAACTGGTCCAGTGGTTTGATAATGATAATCTGTACGGTTAATACTGTTGAAAATTTGGCATTTGTTGTATGCAAAATCCGCCTGCAATTAAGTACATCAAATCAAACGGAAGGCGGCGAGCTGGCAGAAACGTTAGCACGCCGGGCGAAATGCTTAGTGGTATGACCTTTGTCTTTATATTCTGAGTTCAAATTCCACCGAGGTCGACTGTGCCTTTCATTCGTTCGGAGTCGATACATTAAGTACCACTTGCGTACTGTGGTCGATCTAATCGACTGGATCCATCATCAACTGTTACGGGCCTTGTGCCTAGAGTAGTCAAGAATAATGACATCAAATGGACCTGAGGTGATATATATGTCCCTTGTGCAAATTGAGACGAGATTTAAGAAATGCATTGATTAGAAAATGTTGCAAAGCGGATCAAATAGACATTTTTGTCACTGACTTCATGCTAAACCTGTTGTAAGAAAAATGGCTTCTAATCTATCGGCAGTGACCAACTATCAATGCTAAATCAGGTTACAGTGTGTGGTTAGGTTATCTGACATTTTTCAAGATATTGTGTAAGAAATATCCTGTCATACGCAGTCTGTTAGTATATAACCTGTGCATAAATGCGAAAACAGAGGATAAGTTGAGTGGACTTTAACGTTCATAATTGATGTTTATTTTGAGTAAAGTGAACAGGAACCCCTGCTGAGAATTGTCGCTTACTCCGAAGGAAGTAGCAGCTGCTGACTGTTTTGTATCAATTGTTTTCGTAGGTAAAAGAATAAGTACAGACCTATGTCCAAGACATAGTGTAGCCACCTTGTGGTATATCTAAGGTTTCCAGCCCTTGTCCGACCTCTTCGGTGACTAAATACTTTCACACATTTCACATTCCTGAGAAACTGACATCTGAAAAACTGTGTTACATAAGTGAGTGTGAAATCGGAAAGAATGCATCAAGGGATTGTTTGTCTACAAATCAGTTACCTGGGTACGATATAATGAATTTCACTTACATCATTCAGACACAGGACGCGGTTGTGATGTTGTTTTTTATCTTCATGTTGATCAACCGTGACTTAACAGATTTATAATCAAAACTATTCTAATTCTTTCCACCAAGTTTTCGCAAGCGTATATAGAATCGGTTACATTATCTAACGTGTCCTTTCTATATATATGCTGGTAACATATATCATTGGAGAATCGTTGGTTGTTACTTCTAATAAATAGAATAATAATGTAATTCAATTAAACCTTGGGAGAGGCATTATGCCGGTAATAAACACACGCACTGGTTCACATACGAAAAATAATGTAATTGTTTCCTCGTAAACTAGGCTGAATTATCTGTAATTGCTGTCAGGAATGAATTATCTTAGAAATATAAAAATGGAAACCCATGAGTTATGAAAGAATGTAGAGAAACAGCTAGTGAAGGAATTTGCGAAGACAAATATTTATATTTTCTTGCTAAGGGAGAAATTTGTAAATCACTGGAGAACCAACGACAACTTTAGTCAAAGTAATGAGAAAATAATGTTCCTTGCGAAGACAAACTTAAAATATAGTTTAAAAAGTGTTTTAATAGATACAACATTAGTTAAGACCATACCTTTGGTATGGACATTTGACGTTGTGTGAAAGTATTAATTGTTTAGGCACCAGCTCTGTTTCACTGAACTGCGAATATCTTGAAGACAACATGAAACTAATACAGAAAAATGCCTATCAAATCTTAACATAATTGATAATGTGTAATGCTTTCATCTTTTCAATATACGTTTTATCAATATACATATTATATTAATTTTCAGACAGAATAATATATTTTCAATTGGTCAAACAACTCGCTATATTTTCAATTAATATCTTGAAATTTTAACAAATTTATTAACAATACTATTTTCTTACCTGTAAATAAAATATATTATCAAAAAAGTTTTTCTAACTTTGCGATGACACTATTACGAATTAAAGTAAAAATTAATTAAAAATTACTTTAAATCCCCAATAAGAAATATAGCTTTTCTTTTGATGTTTGTAATATTTTGAAAGCAGCGTTTGAATAGAAATGATAGTTTCGTTTGTTAAATTACTGATAAAATTTTCTTTTGGAACATTTTTCAGCCCATATTGTTTGCGAATATATTGTAACAATTCTTCTCGTGCTCGATAAAATAAGTTGAGCAATGCGGTCGATATAATCGACTTACCTCTTCCCGAGATCTTGCCAAAATTTTAAATAAATATGTTGTGACGATATAGAAACTAACCATGGAACATTTTCCATAATTCACGGTGGTCTATTAACCCTCAAAGCGCTTTAGCGGAGAACGATTCTGTTTATCTTTACACGAGGAAATCATAAAAGCAATAGCCACATGGTTTTGAAATAACAGCTTGCTAACTGGCAGAAACATCATTATTTTCAACCGCAAAATAAAATGCATGTAGCTGCCTATATTTGAAACTCCAGGGGCTTTAGTGAAAAGAAATCACACCCGATATAGTGTATTCACAGGATTAACACATTATCCCTTAACAATTAAGACGCCACTACAGGAGATTTTAATCCTTTGTAAATAAAGCTGAACCCTTTGTATGTGAATATTATAGGAAGAGTTACTAGTAAGACTGAAATATATATTCATACAAAAGTGGAGTTCTTTATGTCACTGATTCACATAAAGGGAACACTATAAGTATAAGCATATGGGTTGAGATGTATTTTATGGTAGAACTATATATCTCCTTGCTGTACCACCTGCATGGATATATTTGCTCCAGTGGGTATAGAGCGGATTTAAGAGATATTAGAAATGTGTACACGTGAAAAAGCGAAATATAACAATTAAAAAAAATTACTCATCTATCATTATATGATTTATTTTCTTCTATTATTTGAAAGGCAAAAACGACATATATAAATATATCTCTATGTATGTGTATGTCAGTGTGTGCGTTTGTATATATACATACATACATATATACATACATACAAACATATATAT
>NC_068989.1:25584747-25590244 GCF_001194135.2 Octopus bimaculoides | reverse complement strand
TATATGTATATATATTTAAAGGGCGCAATACATGACTGTAAGTTCTACTAATAGTTACAAGTGTTGAGAATTACTGAAAGATAGTCTTCAGGCAAAAGTCACATATAATAATAGACTAAAAAAATTAACTCTCAGTTTCACGAACAGGAAGTTCTGTTGATTAGATCCATTGGAGCTCTTGTCATCGAAACCGTCGGAGTGTCTCATTTTACAACACACGACAAAATACTTCGTGGCGTTCCATATGTCTTTCCATTCTGAGTTCAAATTCCGACGACATTGTTGACATCGCTTTGCATACTTTTGAGGTTCATAAAATATGTCCCAGTTGAGTATTAATGTCGATGTAATTGACTAGTCCCCTCCCCCAAAATTTCGGGTCTCGTGCCTTTAGTAGAAAGGATTATTATTATTATTATTATTATTATTATTATTCAGTAGTTTTATTTTTATAGCGTGCTTTCACTTCACTACTGAGCGCAGCTCTCTGTGCCTTGTTACTTCACCGACCATATTTCTTTCCAAAATTCTTCCACTTCTGCTGTTGCTGCTGCAGTACTGTCTATTTTCTTTTTGCCAAGTTCTTGATAGAAATTTTGGTGGTTGGAGTTGAACTCTTTGTTTTGTTCAAAGAAACGCTGACGTTTCTCATACCAGCGGATCCTTTGTGCTTTAGCAAGGATATCTTGCTTTAGCTTTTCTTTTGCCTCAGGTAAATCTTTTTATGTAATATTGTATTTCCACAGTATTTTTGTTTTCTTCTTGTTACTTAGTAGTGTTGATTGTCAACGAATTTCATTAAGAATCGACAGATCTTTTCTCTTTTTTGGGTTTTTTTTTTGGTGGGGGGGGTGGAGATTATTTATCCACAGAGTTTGTTTGGGTGGTGGATCTCCTGTTTGGATGGTTTTGAAGGAGTATCCTGCGTCTTTTGTGGCTGCAGTGGCGGATGCATATATTATGTCATTTACCTCAGTGATATTGCCATTTGTTTCTGTCGCTATTAGTTCCGTGACGGCCAGTTTTATGCTATTTATTATTGATGTTGTTTTATTGTCTATTTTGATTTTTGGAAGATATAATCGGTGGTCCATTCTGAGACTGTGGCTTTCAGTTCTTTGATTATTCTCATTTTTATAGTATCGTAATCATTAGGTTCCCCTTCAGTTTCCAGGCTCTAGATTTGTTTCCCCTTCCTTCTCATTTATATGTTTGCCTGTGGTGTTCTGGATTGGTGCTTTTTGTACATTATTATACATCTCTACGGTCTGGGTTTATTGTCTTTTGTTTACTTCGTTATTGTTGGAAATGTTACGTTTGTCTTCTTGTTTTACTATTTCAGTGTTTATATTATTTGGCATTGTGTAGCTACTATCTACATTTTCCTTGTGTATTTTTCATTTTAATTGTTCTGTTTCTGATATATTTTTTTTTTGCTTTGAGAATATATCTTCGTATGTTATATAGTTTATTAGGTTATTTAGGTTATTTTTCTTCCATATTTTATATGTATATGTTGTTGAGTTTTCGTTCTTTGGGTAGAGCACTCCTGCAACATAAGCGTGTAGGATTGAAATATATTCCTCACGTGTCCATTTATGCCTTTTTGGTTTTATTTGCAAGACATGAGGAACAACGTCCGTCCCTTTATTTTGACGATTATCATTTTCGTAGGGTACCGCTCGTTCATTTCTGTTGTTAAACTGTTTTGCACGTGTAGTTTCTCGTTCGTTTTGTGTAACAAGTTTAAAATACGCACTTCCCGATTGTTATTCTTGGGTTGAATAATACCAGTATTGTTTAATTTATTTGTAATTATTTTGTACATGGTGTTTGGGGCCGGAAATGGTCTGGTGTAGATGGATCGTAATGTATCGAGCATGTTTACATGTGCTGTGCGATGATATCCAGTTAAAACACATAATTTCATTTGGAAAATAAAAATAAATTTCAATGAGTATTACTTACTCGGATATAGTCCAACCCTTTGTCAGCTATTTTTGGCTCCATGTGATGTCTTTATTTCCGATGTTTTTGGATAAACTCCGGAGCAGTTTTTTATCGGTCTCGATGTATTCTGTTATTATTATTATTATTATTATTATTATTATTATTATTATGATTATTATTATTATTAGTATCATTTTATGTTTGACTTTTGCTTTGTATTTGTACAGGTTGGCTCCAAGTCTCACCCATAGACTTCAAGAAACAACAAGATAGGTTCGTGCTGGTGTTATACCTAGGGTGTCATATGTTTGGTTTTATACGTAGTATGATTCAGAGAATGATTAAGAAAACATAAGAAACTTATGAGGTCTTTTTTTAAATTTGGGATTACATAGACAGTATTTTACGTCGGATATGGGCAATTCCTATGATCACTATCTTTTGAATTTCTGCCATTTTGGGGTTTCCTTGTATCTGAGCTAGGTAGCAATCAGCCCCTTTTGCTATCATTCCTAGGACACCTATGACAACAGGTATTGTTTTTCTCTTGATGTTCCACATTTTGTCAATTTCTATTTCAAGATCTTTATACTTGCTCAGTATTTGGTAGGTCTTGACAGATATATTTATGTCGATTGGGACAGTAATATCAATGAGGTGGCATGAGTTTTGTCTGAAGTCTTTCAATATAATGTCTGCCCTATTGATTACCTGTTGCGTACTGAGGTAAGCGACTAGCCTCTCCTTCAAAATTTCGGGCCTTATGCGTAGAGTAGGAAAGAATATAATGTCTGGCCTATTTGTATTTGTCTTTCTCTCAGTTTGAACGGTGAAGTTCCAGAGAAGTGAGGTCCGATCATTCAAGCACTGGAGGTGGTTTGTGTTTTCATCAGATTTTTATCACAGGGCAGGTCCAGGAGTTTGCAAATTACCCAGTGAATATATTGTGCAGCTCTCTCATGCCTGTTGAGAAAATCTGTTGGCGCAAGAAGACTGCACATGGAGACAACATGATCGATGGTCTCATTTTGTTGTTGACATACACGACATGTTGGGCAACTGACGTTCTTTAATATTTCGGCCTGGTAGTTTCTTCTAGGTAGGCATTGATCTTGGGCTGCTATGATAAACCCATTTGTTTCTGATTTTAAGCCAGAAGCCATTAACCATTGATGAGTAAGGGCTTTGTCAACATCAGCATTATTAGCTCTCTTTTAGGAATTTGCCATTGAGAGGTTTTTCTAAGAATATCTAAGGCAGCAGTTTTAGCACGGGTTTTCATACGCATAGCTGTTTCTGTGCCTGTTCCTCGTACATCTAATTTTGGAATTGTTGTATTTGGAATTTGCTTTCTTGTTTTCATGTTTTGCGACAAGTTTTAACATCCAGTCATCAGAGTTTTTCAGGCAGGCGTCTATGCCAATTGTAGCAACCTTCATTGTTAATTCGAGTTGTAGAAGTCCACGGCTTCCGTCTTTTCTTAGTAGATGAAGTCGTTCTATATCTGCTTTAGGGTGGTGCATTCTTTGCTTTGTCAACGATTGTCGTATGTTTCTGTCAAGATTGCATATTTCAGTAATTGACCAGTTAATAATGTTGAAACTGTAAGTCACGACTGGTATGGCTAAAGTATTGATCCCTTCGATCCTGTTTCTTGCATTAGGCTCTGTCTTGAGTATTGCTCTTACCCCGTAATACCATTTCCTTCTGAACATTTCCCTCGTTAGTGAATTTTGTTTCCGTCCCCTTCAAATACCCCTAGGTATTTGTAGCTCTCCGCTAGTTCTAACTCTTTATGACATTCTGCTGGTCAAGATTAATGTTAGATGTTTCTGCCATTTTTCTTTGATAAATGTAGCTTTTGCACTTTTATCGAGGCCAAATTGCATTCTGATATCATCACTGAATTGTTTAACAATCGCTAGTAAATCCTGTAGTCGTTGGTCATTTTTTGTAAAGAGCTTTACATCATCCCTGTAAATTAGATGATTTATATTTTTATCAAACATTTTATAGCCATACTGTACTTCATCGAGCAATTTCGAGGGAGGCAATATGTACTGAGAGATTCATTGTCACTCATCAAAGTCAGTGTGTTTCTCCATTACCTCATACATACAGACAAGAAGTTTCGCAGTGTAGGTGCTATTTTATACATTTCCAGACATTTCTTAATCCAGCTATCAAAAGCAGTTTTATAGTCTATCCAGTCTATCGAGAAGATTTTGTTGTTTGTGACAATTCTATTAAAAATCTGTAGACAGATGTTAGCGTTTTATACAATGTTGTCAAGAATTTTATGGGTCTATATTTTTTTGTTCATTTTTTATAAGTAGGAATGTAGCACCATTAACTTATCAAGAGGCAATCGTACTAGGATGTTTCAAAAAATTGTTCTAATGGTGCTGTTAACAGCACATGGCTCTCTGGGTAGGTACTCCCCCTGAAGTTAGGAATTTTATTCTATACTAGAAACTTCCATTTTCTTGACTTCCTGAGAGCAGATCTTACATCCTCTTCCTTTATACCCCCCCACACACACACACACTTTTGCTCTTCTAATGAGTCTAGATCAATAAATATTCTATCAATCCTAAAGGCCTTTTTATTGTGTATTTTTCCTTCTGCCCGAATTTTATTCTAAAATTCCTGTATTTCTTCTTTTGATGGGAGAAACTTTTCTGTAACTGGCATTTTCCCAATCTTTATGTAAAACTTCTTAGGGTTATTTTTAAACATGTTGTCCTAGAAGAATCTAACGCGCTTTTCATGCCTTTTGGTTTATGGTTTCTATGGTGGTATCGATGTCAAATATCGTTTTCATATTCTATTTATTCTTTAATTTTCGGATTTTTGTTGGTTTGATAGTGTTGTCAAACTTAAAGTTTTTAAAACATTGTATCTCAGACCTAAGTAGCTGAATTTGGTGTTGAATACGCTCTTGCATAGAAGGCCTTTTGTGGGAATGTTGTCGTTTTCTAATCGTTTCACCACATAGAATTGTTGAGATTTTCGCGGATGCATAGTACAGGTGGTTGAGATCTGTAATATCAACATCATTAGCTTAAATTATATCCTTAAGTCCAAGCGGTTTTTAGCAATTATTTTCAGGTTTTGGTTAGAATTAAGGAACTGGTTTCTTTAATCTTCAGCCATTGAATCATGATTTGATTTTTTAGATCATGTAGTTGCGTTGGGTCAATTTATGTGTGCGTTTCTTCATCTCTTTTATTTCATTTGCCTTAGTGTTTATGGCTATTTCAGGTGGTATTTCGCTTTGCTTATCAGTTACATTAACTCTTTCAAACATTATTGCATTTTCATCAGACCTGGGCTGATCTATAATTATTTCTTCTGTAGTATCCTTTACTGCTTGTTTCATTTGGTCAATCTCTACTTCAGTTAGTAATTTCTTTTTCATAATGTTTCTTCTGACGTTGGCAGGTTTGTTACCGTCTATGTAGGGTCTTCCTTCAAGGTGTTTCTGTTTCCAGTTTAAGTAGGTTTGTACAGTATTAGATTTATTTGTGAGGAAATGTATGCCATT
>NC_068989.1:25580029-25584363 GCF_001194135.2 Octopus bimaculoides | reverse complement strand
GTATTTTGCATTGCTATCATTGAGGCATGATGAGCTTGGACGTTGAAATTAGGGGATGAATCTGTCTGTTTAGGGTTAAGTTTTTGAGACAACACTGTCCCCGAGTTCTCTGCATGTAAACATTGCTCGTAACGTATCTTCTTAAAGCTAACAGGTCTGTATTTGCTTTGGTTTATCCCTGAGAAAATCGTCATCATCATCATCATCAACAGCATCCTCAATAATAATAATAAGAATAATAAGAATAATAATAATAACAATAATAATAAATAATAATAATATACTCTGACGCAATACCGTTCATGTCTTTTGATCTTAACTGATTGGAAATGTTATCATGTACATTAATCTGCCTTGGTATAAAAGATAGGCTACAGTAAATATTCTGCTCAATACCACAGCTTTGCTTGTCATGTGATTGACCTTAACTAGTTAAGCATCTCTTTTAGTGGCTGATATTATGTACATGTCTGATCATGAGCAGAAGTAGTTGGTGAGTATCATAACCATATCTTTTGAGGAAAGCTTTGTGGTTGGAATAATTCACCTCAGAAAACATGAGAGTTTCATTCATCATCCTTAAAGAAACATTATTCAGGAACCTTTTGTGCAGGATAGGCTATTCGACCTGGAAGAAATCGTAACTGGGTCTCACCTGCAAGAACATCCGCTGTTTATCTCGATATGAGATCACCATGTCGCCCACACATGGTTGTGAGGAATGTGGCTGCTGTATCCATATAGGAATTGTAGTCATGGTAGGTATATTGGGCTTCGTATATTTGTACTCCAGTCTCACTTTGATGGCATACGCTACTCTCTCCTTTTATAATAATACTGAGAAGAAGAAGAAGAAGAAGAAGAAGAAGACGTAGTAGTAGTAGTAGTAGTAGTGGTAGTAGTAGTAGTAGTAGTAGTAGTAGTAGTAGTAGTAGTAAAAGAAGAAGAAGAAGAAGAAGAAGAAGAAGAAGAAGAAGAAGAAGAAGAAGAAGAAGAAGAAGAAGAAGAAGAAGAAGAAGAAGAAGAAGAAGAAGAAGAAGAAGAAGAAGAAGAAGAAGAAGAAGAAGAAGAAGAAGAAGAAGAAGAAGAAGAAGAAGAAGAAGAAGAAGAAGAAGAAGAAGAAGACATCATGATCTATTACATATAGACAAAGCAGTTCTAAATGAAGTAAAAGCTAGAAAGAAAAATCTAATAATATGGATAGATTATCAGAAAGCCTATGACATGACTCCACACTCATTGATAAGTGAATGTTTGAGTATATTCAGATGACATAAGAGAATTAAGTAGCTGTAGCATGAAAAAATTGTAAGTAGATCTCTACCCAGGTGACACACACTTAGGGAAAGGTAATATCAAAAGAAGAATTTTCCAGTGTTTACGTTGGCCCCTTTAACATTTGTCATTTGTTTCTCCCCCTCCCCCTTTAGTTAAGCATTAAGCAAGGTAAATGCAGGTCGTCAGTTAAGAAATAGTAATGGGAAAATTAACCATTTGTTCTACAAGGATAATCTGAAGCTTTTTAGTAAGAATGAAAAAGAGATAGATTCCTTAATACAGACTATTAGACACTTCAGCAAAAATATAGGCATGGAAGTTAGCATAGTTAAGTGTGCAATAGTAGTTATGAGAAAGTAACTGGTAGTCAACAGCGAAGGCGTCCAATTGACAGATAGCCAAACATTAAAATTATTGAAAGGAGGAGTGTTATAAGTATCTAGGGGTATTAGAATCTGACAGAGTACTAACTACAGAAAGGAAAACAAAAATTGAGGAGCACACCAGATGGGTGAGGAAACTAATGAAGTCAAAGCTAAATGGTCGGAATCTAGCAAAGACTGTAAATACTTGGGCAGTAGCATTACTTAGGTACTCTCCAGCTTTTGTAGACTGGACAAAAAGTGAATTAGCAAGGCTAGACAGAACTAGGAAGGAATTCAATATGAATGGAGGATACTACTCAAGGCCAGGTGTAGTAAGATTATATCTACCTAGAAAGGAGGTCGGAAAATGTTAATATCAGTAGAAGACTGCGTGTATTTAGCTATGTAGATAATAGTGAAGAAATGTTATGGAAATCTGCTAGAATCACAGCAAAATGTAGAGAAACCAAAACCTTAAATGAAGTAATACAAAAAAAAAAGAAAGAGAAAAGAACAGAAATTATCTGACTGGCAACAAAAGGCATTGCACGGTAGATTCTAAATGATTGATGCAGTAAATAGTAATAGTGAGACATGGCTATGGTTGCAGAATGAAAACCTGAAAAGGTAGTTTGTTAGTAGCTGCATAAGATCAACTATTAAGGAGTAATTGAATAAAACCCAATATAGATAAAAAGCCCTAGATAGATCAATTACCAAAGATAGTTGTTAAAAAAAAAGATAGATAAGAAGCCAAGATAGATAATTTACCAAGGATAGTTGCAGGAAATAATAGTAGTAAGACATAGTTATGTCTGCAGAAATGAAAGCTGAAGAAGGGGGCAGAAAGTTTGTTAGTAACTGCATATGATCATGCACTAATTGGACGAAATAGACAAAACCCAAGTAGATTCCCAATGTAGATTATGCCAATCAAAAGAGGAAAGCTTTACTCATATAGTAAGTGAATGTAGCATATTGGCACAGAATAAATACAAGAAAAGACATGACAATCTAGCTAGAGCAATCTAGTGGGAGCTATGTTATGAACATGAACCTAGTAAAGCACTAGAAAGTAAGAAGCTAGAAGGGGTGATTTAGTAGTAGTAGTAGTAGTAGTAGTAGTAGTAGTAGTAGTAGTAGTAGTAGTAGTAGTAGCAGTAGTAGTAGTAGTACTAGTAGTAGTAGTAATAGTAGTAGAAATTTTACAACAGAGTAATAGAAGCTAGATGGGCTGATTTAGTAGCAGCAGCAGTAGTAGTAGTAGTAGTAGTAGTAGTAGTAGTAGTAGTAGTAGTAGTAGTAGTAGTAGTAGTAGTAGAAATTTCACTGCCGTTATTTCGGATATAATTTGATAATTTCTACTCTAATACGTGTACACACACGTGTACATACTCCTCAAATATCGTAGTGGGTTTAATTGCTGGAATTAAATTAATAAAATTTAATAAATGTATTTTAGTTAATTGCCAATGTATTGTATAAACGTTTGCATTTATGTGAATAAATATGTATAATTAGATTATAATTAAGTTTATATTATCTAATTACATGTGTATATTTTAGCATTTATTCTTAGGTATAAAACTAACAGTGTATAGATGCAAAATGATTCAAATGTGTTTTCATATTTACCAGTCTTCCACTTTTCTATTGCATGCCTCCTCACAAAATGCACAATACCCCATTTGTAATCTCGTTTCCACTCAGTGTGTTGATTTGGACGAGCAGCCAATATCAAATCTACGAGTGAATTATTGCTAAATGAAATGCACGAAGCCATTACTACCGTGTTAACAACATCATACACTATGTGAGTGCATGTGTATGTTTGAATCTGTGTTCATCAATTCATCACAGTAAATATTTATGTAAGGGACTTTGTGTGCATTGCTAAATACGAGAAACAAAAGACACAGCAACCAATGTATTCCAGAAGATGAAAATTTCTTATGGTGGAAACTTTTTCATTCACTTACGTTACTTTAGAAAAGTTGGATCACATTAGATAGTGTTATTCAAGATGTCCCCTAAAACCCTAGAGACTCAAGTTTGAAATGACTTTGGTAATACTGTTGTTCGATCGGGTTTAGAGTGTTCCTAAACAGCATGTAAAATAATTTCATCTACTCTGATCCAAATATTATATTGTATATTATATCCATCTTATTTATAAATTAGATATGAATTGGCCAGCCTTGGAGCAGAACGTTTACTCTCTTGATGAAACGGCAGTAAATTTACATAACAAAATATTAAACAACTGATATGAAGACGGTGAAAGAAAAAAATAATCCATAAACCTTATAGGTATCACGGTAGAAAAGGTTTGTAATAGGAACGTTTAAAAATGGGGACCATAACCATATTTAAGAGAGTTTCTTTAAGATATTTGCATAACACATAAGAATTGGAAATATTGTGATATTTAATGCAAAATCATCTTCAAAGAATGTTCCATACCCTAAATATGAAAGAATATAAAAAAGAATGTTTCAAGAAGCTTTTATTCTCTAGACGTTCGTGTTCTATAAAAAGGAGGCAATTTTTTTAATGAATATCCAAATTCAGTATACTGAAGCAAATAATATTATTGGCAGTTAGGCAATAATAGAAAGAAGATAGCAAAGGTGAACGATGAACTATACATAGAAGAAAACAGACACAAACACGGGTCGGCATATATATATA
>NC_068989.1:25576977-25579788 GCF_001194135.2 Octopus bimaculoides | reverse complement strand
TAATTTGCTTCAGCTTTATATTACATTAATCTTAATCTTATTTCGGCCAGAGTTCTTTCGTCACACTTCTGTGACCTCATCAGTGGTCCTTTGTTTCCTTCCTTCTTATGTGTGTCTCACCTTGCTAACTATCAGCCATTTTGTATTTTGTATTCCTATTGTATGTGTCTACGCTTGCGTGTCCTTCAATGTGTCTGTGTCTTTTGTAAGTGCATGTGTGTATGGGGAGTGTCTGTATCACCTATATACTCTGTTAATACGTGTTCGTTTGTATTTGTTTTTATTTATTTATTTGTTCATGTGTGTGTGTGTGTTTTTTGTTTTTTTGTGTTTAATATGTATGTGTGTATGTATACATGTTTGCATAATTGTTAACACCCACACAGACATACATATGCATATATATCTATATATGCATAAGTATATTAAGATAGATGCATGTGCGTATATACATATATGTGTGTGTATCGGCTTGTCTGTGGGTTTGTACATCTAAATAAGTGTGGTTATATATGAACATTTGCGTATGAAATAAATTCTTGGTGTCTTATATCGAATATTCTCCTACATTTATAAGTAAGCAACAGCGTGTGTTTCTAGTTCGTATCTTTGTTGTTATTTAGCGACGCGGACCTGTTGTTTTTTCCTATACGCTTTACTTACTTTTCTCAGGAAAAAAAATATTAAAAATCGTGGGCTAATAATGTGGATTGTATTCTACACACGTTATTGAATTTCTATCGATAATTTTCTATTTCGTGCAGCTGATAACAACAGAGAAAACCTTCCTATTTATTTGTTTAGAATTTTTTTGGTTACTTTTCCTTATTTTTCTGTACGAAGGATGATTTGCTTAAATATAACGTCTTGAAACTATTCAATATAGTTGATCAGCAGCCGTATATTTTAAATGGCATATTTTGTAAATGTATGAAAGATTCAGTCGTAAACAATACGCATTGAAACAGTGTGCATTGATTTTGCTATTGAAAACATAAAAAAGCGTTAATTCATTTTGTGAGAGATAAACTTTTATTTTAATTATAATTGAGTCTCATAATATCCTCAGATATGTTTCGTGTTTTCTCTATATGTTCAACAAAAACAAAACGAAACTAAAAATAGGACTGATAATTTTCCCAATAAAGCTGAGATTTGCATTCAGAGGATTTTACGGTTTTTTCGTATCTGTTGTAATGTTATTGCCAAATAAATGCTTATTTTAATTTTAATCTTGACAAATGAATATAAGACCCATATACAAACACATGTACTAGGTCATCCCATAAATAATGTAATTTTTTCAATTTTACTTATTCTTAGTGCAAGGTTTGAAGATTTTAACAGTTATATTTTCAACGTTATAATGGAGTATATCCAGCGTATTTTGCTTTCTGAGTACAATAAAGGCAACAACGAAACGAAAAGTGCCCGAAACATTAATGTAGTATATGTGGATCGGACAGTAAGCGTAAGCCAGTATCAACGGTGGTTCCAGAAATTCCGAGTCGGAAACTACAGCCTAGAAGACGAGCCACGTCTTGGAACGACTGTAGAGCACGATGAGGATGTCCTGCAAATCCTGGTGGTACAAAATACCATCGGAACTGTTGAGAAACTAGCGTAGATGCTTGTATTTTGTGCCTTCAGAAAATTTGGCAAATTGGGTCGATGGTTTCCTCACAAACCTTCCGAGGTTAATTCCGTACTTTGGACGGAATAGTGACTGCTGACGAGATATGGCTTCTCCATAAACATGTCAAGCATCGAAGACAGTGGGTAGGGACAGGAGAAACACAAGCTAAAGAAGGTCCTCACCAACGTAAGGTGTTGTTATCTGTCTGGTGGGATATGAAAGATCTAGCCCACATTGAACTTTTAAACTCAAACCAATCGATAACAAATGAGATCTACTGCGAGCAGCTTGAGCAGCTTACGTCAGCACTAGAAGGAAAACGACCGTCTTTGGTTTCAATACGAAAGGTGTTCTACCATCAGGATAATTCTCGGCCACATACAGCGAGGATGACATTCCAAAGGCTGGAACAGTTTCAATGGGAAACGATGACCCACCCACCATATTCGCTGAACATTACCTTATCTGATTATCATTTATTCTGCAGTCATCAAAATCATTTGGACGGAGAAAATATAAATCCTGTAGACGAGATCAGAACAGTACGGTAGAAGTATTTTTCGTCATGGACAAGTGAATTTTGGAAGAGTGGCCTTGCAAGTCTAGCATAGAGATGGAAGAGCATTGTAGAAAATGAAGGAGGGTATATTTTAGATTAAAAAAGAACTTTGTTTACCATAATTTTAAAAAATAAAAGTACAATAAAACTGCATTATTTATGGGATGACCCAATTCATATAATATATATGTATATATATATATATATATGGTTCGTAAATGATAAATCCAAAAGAGAAGCCGACCCTAAGGTATAGGGCAGTAAAGCAATTAAATAACGATAGTTATATCCGGTCTATGGGGCTACTCTGGGTCTCACGTCCATAACGAGCGGAGCTTTACAACGTTTCTTCAGAAGACCCTAATGGCCGGTGGCCCATAGAGAGAGAGACGTTTACCTGTGTGTATCTGTCCATCCGTCTGTGTATTTGTATGTATGTAAGCACATTTAAATTTCTACATTCGTGTCGTATTGAGTCTTACATCTGAAAGTATTCAAATACGATTAAACTCTATTGAAAGGGCGTAAGGAAAATACGGACAGACTTACATACGCGCACAGACACACACACATATATATGTGTATATGTATATATATACATATATATATATATATA
>NC_068989.1:25557234-25575680 GCF_001194135.2 Octopus bimaculoides | reverse complement strand
CACTCATTAAAATATATTTTGTACTTAGTTGAAACTTTGATTCCCCAAGTACATCGTTGAGATTCATATTCCAATTTTATACATTAATCATAACACTGAAATCTAACATATTTGGAAGCAGAGTATGAGTTTGATTGTTCGTTGGAATTCATTTGTGCTAACGTTCACATAATTACATAAAAAGTAGTGATCCCGTATTTTCAAATGTAAGATGAGATGGAAATTGAATAAAAGTAGTAACAAAAAAATCAGAAACCAAAAGGTGTTAAAATGATTTTGAAGAAACAAGCTATGCACTACATTCATTTCAAAATCTATATGATCTTGGTGACATGATTCTCTTGTTCTCTTTTTTTAATATATTTACTCCATTTTTCCCATTTTCCTTTTTGACTTCTTTCCGGTTTCTGTTACATTTAGATTTGTCATTATATAAACGCCATTTATCAATGTGTATATGAGTTATAAGCTTTTTTTTCCTTATATCTTTTCCCTTTGCTTTTCCCTCGTTTTCGTTCGTTGACTTCTTTTTTATTTACTTATTTTCCATTCTGTAATTTCTCTCTTTATATATGAAAACTCACGTTTTAGGAACTCCAAACTAAATTATTCAATACACAAGTGTTCACACCTTTTGTAACATTTTTAACGGAATATGAAATGGGGGTTCATTGTTAACCTATATTACTCATTATAATTTGAGTGTTCTACAAATATAAACCGATTTTATTTTTAAAATCCTTACATGAATTCATACATGTGGAACTATACGCAAGCGCATCAATCTATATACATCAGTTCACAGAAATCTTTTAGAACACCTAGTTTTTCAGCTGACAATTTATATCCGGCTCATTTAACATTTAGTTTCACCGGAATTGATGTATGTGCAAAACAATATTTCTCATGATATGGGCTGGTTTCTATCAACTAGTAAGGATGCTACGGAAACATTTCCCTCTCATTACGGGAGGTGAACTCTATATTTATAACTAAGACCTAATTCTAAAACCTCTCGCACAGTCATTCTTCATATATTTTCCACATACTTTCAAGTTATTTGCACTGTTAAAACTTGAACGTAATCGATGAAGTGTTGTGGCGACGTCTGTTTAGGATACGAGATTTGCAGCAACTGTAACGGCACAATATCGATGTCTGATCTCAATGTGTGATGTCCCTCGACTTGGCCTTCAGTATGTTCACGTTCTATGCAACAGGAAGCCTACAATGTATTTTTGCTCACAAGAAAGGGATATGTAGTTGGTATTTCATTATTATTTACATCAAATGGAAAAATCTGAAAAATGCACGCGATAAACCAATCAATTATAAGCACAAACGATTGGATATTATTTGCTAATATAATACGCATTTATGTGTTCTTTATATCAAAGTGAGCTGCTATGAAAGAAGTTAAGGTAAAAAGTGTTTTGTGAGGACAGTAAAGGACAGTGAAGCTGATCATTTCACGATCTTAGATGGTTTGCCTTCAGGATATAATGTTTTGGATGTTTTTAGATGTTTCTGCTTTCTTGGGTTTTGGTTGGAAACAATAAAAAAAATGAACGTAGTACGGAATAATCTTTCAGAAGATTATGTTACTGAGCAAGAGAATGTATGCACTAAAGCGAAAAGAAAATGGAGGTAGTATCGTGCACAGCTATTGCGAGAGAATCAAATTCTGTAGTTATTAACAAAATTATTGACATTACCTAACAAAAAAAACTATATTTCGCAACATTATATCTTGCGTGCACATCCTTCAACAGTTAGAATCGTATTTAAATATGTAAGAAGTTGGCAATTTATTATGATAATGCAAACGTACAGAGTCCTGCAGTAAATGTCTCAGAGAAATACTAATGAACACAGACATACGTTCCTACTAGGGAATATGTCCATGTGTGTGTGTGTATGTGTGTGCGTGCTTCCCTCTATGTGTGCGTGTGAGTTTGTGTTTGTAAATACGCGAGTGCTGTGTGTATGAAACAAATCAATTACAAACAAGACAATAAATTATATACAAATACAAATTAGTCAGAGTCATTCCTAGAGTTAATATTATTAGGTTAACAACAAAAAAGGAAAAGTAAAATTTATACAGTGATAGTATAACGTTTCGAACACAGTGCTTTGTCGTGTGTGTGAAGGTATATGCGTATATAATGTGGATATAGAACACAGTGTCTTACGGAAACTACCACGTCACTTATGCTTCATAGCTGCACCGACGCCTCGTGCTTCTGCATATTCATGATTGCCACCAACTCACGGACAACATGGAACACTACGACATTGGTTATTCTACAAAGAATAACCAGCGACGTCTATACGAAAAATGCTGCTAGAGAAAATTATAGATCTCCTGCGGCGAATGAGGTGAAAGGCTGAACCCCTCCCGCAAAATTTCGTGCCTTGTTCCTACAGTAGAAAAGAATAATCGCTGTGCTGTCACTACTCGTACAAAGTCCTGAGCGTGCAAACAATGTCCAAACTCCTGCGAACAAAGTATAGCTGCTGAACATAATGTTTTTAAAAAATAAACGTCAATCGATAGAGATTTCTAAAGGCATTGATGGAGTCGTCTAATAATTTGGCTATACGTGACAGAAAAAGTAGTGAACCGTTCTTTCAAATCTCAATAACTCAACCTTATATAGGAAGAACACATTGAGTACTGTAATAAAAGATTGACTTTTCTTGCTGCTAAATCAATTTCGTCTGGGAGTAACGAGAGAGAATATACGTGGTTGTTTGTCATGCATAAAAATAGATTTATTTATTTTTGAATTACATCCGCTTGCTTAAAAGACAAATGAGAGTGTGTGTCACATGCACTAGGAACCACACTACTTCAGAATATAATCTGCGTTGATGGTGGCTTGAAAGTTGATTAAACCAGTTTAATCAGTTTTATATCGGATTGATAGAACGTAAACAACATAAAGAATAGTATATAATTCCAGTACATATTTCGTTTGTTATTAATATCAATAGGAGATTTAAACTAGTTTGATCAGCAACATGCAATGATGCAATGCAAAAATTAGCCCAACAATTAATATGACTATCTGCTAAATGAATAATGTAATTAAAAGGAAATTACAACAAAAAACATCCTAGTATCAATTAAAATGAAATAATTACACATTTTAAAAAATATCCGATTAACATGGTAAACCAATTAGAAAACAAGATATTTTTTGAAGTTATATTCTTGTTACTCCGCTGCAAAACAAAAGCTACTTTAAATATAACTTGCGTATTAGCAAAAGCTTAATTATATAAAACTATCCAATTAATTTCCATTCACTTCTCGCTAATTACTTCATGTGGAGACATTATTTATTGTAAATGTAGTCTTCATATTTTTTAATGCAAATATTTCTCCAACATATACGCTAAATGATAACATCATGATATTTTAGTATGTTAAATACAATATATCAAGTCAAATTCAATGAGTCACCCTCCGTGATAACACATCTCTTCCCATTTGAGAGTAAAGAATAATGATATTCAATACCCTCAGCAAAAGGAGTCGATTTCATGTTACATTCAATATATTCAGTAAATTATGTAACCTTGATTCGCTAAACGAGTCAGTATAGTAGTGAAGACCACGAAGAAAAATATTTATTTTAATTTGCTGTTACTCAGGAAGCGAATAGCCGCACCCATGATCTCAGAGTTTCTTCTGTCTTCAAAAGATAATGCATAGAAATCAAGTCTCATTGTTTCACTGCAGTAAGAGTTGAATGTAGTGTATCAATATATAGGTGTGTGTGTGTGTGTGTGTGTGTGTGTGTGTGTGTGTGTGTGTGTGTGTGTGAAACAACGAGGTTTGACTGGCGTACGGTGACTAAATGTTTCCCAGTAATGATTTCCTGCAGAATGAAGTCATAGGATATGAGAATTCCAGAGCCCATGCCAGGTAATTGTACTCTGCTACGATCCATGTGTGTGTTTTTATGGAAGTGCTTATATGAGAGGATTTCACAAGGCTAATAACGCTAATACAAGGCTAATACTGTTTCCTTCGGAAATAATTATTTGTAAAGAGTCTGCTGGCTATCTGTGGCATCATTGTGAGAAAAGATGCTGATATTCTATGTATCGTAGCAGCGAGATTTGACTGGCATGTGGTGTATGTATGTAGATACGTATGTATCAAAATGAAAACAAATGAGTAGATAGATTTTGAAGTGTTGCTACAATTCTCTTTGGAAGTTTGTATTCCGATGAAAGCATTATCTATTATTTAAGTTAAGCAATACATTCTCCATTTCCTATGCTCACCAGGAAACTTCTCAAAACGGAGTGACACAGTGACTTATTGAATTATCCATTTATTTGTCTTCATTCGTTATGCATATTTATAACAAAAATATATGTCGAGTATGGCATGTACAATTGTCGAATCTGTTGCTGATTTTAATCAATGATTTCTGTAGTCATTTTTGTTTATTTTTACTTCAAGCTCTTCATTTTTCGCTGTTTTCCCTTCTTCTACTCCTTATACTGTCCCACAGTTGGCTTGGTTCTGTACTCCGAATCTCTGACCTCACGTTATGTTGTGCACGCTTAAGGCAACACTAATAGACGAAAGTTTACTAATACAGCAGTGTGGCTTTCAATGCTGTCTGTGTATTGCAAAAGTGGATGCTGCTTAAAACCAATATCATCACGAGAATTGTGAACAGGATGTCAAATACAAGGTCAGAAGCTTATTTATATTATAATCCGTAGTGAATAGCAATGATGTGAATAAATTATTGCTGTTCTTTGCATTCTGATTTGGGATACGTTCGAAGACTTTGCTTGGATCTTCCCTCGATTGACAATTAATGTAACAGTGCAATGCGGTGGCCGGTTGGAGTCGTTAAAACGTAACACAAGGCTCATTGTTGTATTGCTCTGAGTTCTGTGTTCATATCTTATCATTGATTACTTGGAGGTTAAACATAAACTGTCGCTCGGTCCTATTCGTTACAAGCATTCGAACTAGGGTCTAGTTTTAAAATACATATATCCTTCTTTCAGATGTTCCGGGGGCCCGTACTAACTTCTTATTCCTACGAGACACAAAACGAGATCGAATTTAGTGAGTCGTGATTAAATATACAATTCCGGAGGAATAAAAAAACATAGTTAAACTCTTTCGGACTTGAAAGCAAATTGTAAATGAACAAAACAACAAAGACTGCGAGTAATTTTCCACATACGCCTACAAAAATACCATCAACCGACCTCTTCTCACCCTAGTTCATGATTTGTAGTCACTATAGTCGTTGCATTTGGCTCTAGTAGTTCTCATTCGACACGCTAAAATTCTGTTTTGTATTTGGTTTGCAAGATTCTGTGCGTGAATTCGTGTATTGGAGCATAATTGTGTCTGTGGAGAGTCATTCTATTTTAGTGTGTTATTACTTAAAACACTCACCAGTTAGAGAGTCAACGATTATTGAAGAGGTAGCAAAACGCTACAAAAAAATAAATAGGTATATAAGAGGAAATCGAACCGGTGAATGCGTTAAGTAATAAGGCACTAAAGGAGATTCGTTCCCGTTTTAACAATCCGTTTTTTCCATTTCCCTCGATACCGTTTGCTGCTGAAGTCTTTATTCTTGCTAGCGTGACTATGTATTCGCCATAAAAAATGCTTATTTTCTATTTCTTTTAACTCTGCAACTGTTTGTGAAGAGTTGCATTGTGAAGAGTTACATAACAACCTATATGGAATTTCATTATGGCATTCAACAAACTGAATCTGATATTAATGACTGGTTGCCAGTTACTTATTCTTTATAAATGGCATCCCTGTGGATTCAAATATGTGCATCTAAAAGCACATTATAATATGACATAGATGATGTAAAAGATGCTATCATGAAACAATGTTTCAGAGCAACTGAATGTATTTAATTTAAGTAACCATGGCACTGTCTTATCAAAAGTTTCACGACAGTCATATTCTTTCATACATAGTACTACATAATCTTTTTTTTTTTAACTTTTGTCAAGATTTAGGAAAGATTTCATTCAGAAGATTGCTAAGGTCTGGATATCAATACGGGTTACGTTAAAAGGTACCGGTTAGAACAATTTTTTGCACGTTTTAAAACGTTGCGGTTAAACCATTTCTGTTTTGTTTTTTTTTGCATTTTTTAAAACGTACTGTATAGAACATGTTTTGCTCTTCTTTCAGAGATCGTAAGTCAGGGATCATTATCAAATAATATTCCGTTCATCTTTTGATTATTCGTAATTGTCCTACATTCACTCGCATTGTAACTACTTTGGGGTGACACAGGATTTTGATTTCAAGGAACAAATCTTGGCATTTTAACTTTTCCGCAATGTTATGAATACAAGGGAACCGCATTTCAATCCTACGCACAGACTTTGTTATTTTGGTCTTTTACAACAATGCCCAGTTTATTAGCTTTGATGATCTTGTCTGTATATACATGAAAGTCCTAAATGATTGATGTATGTATTCCCTCCGTTACAACCTGAGAGTGATCTTCACATCACTTGTCAACAGTTTTGATTCTATAATGTCGACGTATTGGCTTCAAATTTTGGCACAAACCAAGAATTTTAAGTGAAGGATTTTAAGCTGATAACATCGACCCAAGTTCGCAACTGGTATTTAATTTATCCATCCTCAAAGAATGAAATGCAAACTCGAACTACACAGAATTTGAACTCAAAACGAGAAGACGGACGAAATTCCAATAAGCATTTTGCCCGGCTAATGATTCTGCCAGCTCCCCGCTTTTAATGCCATTTTATTAACAAATTGGATCTACTCCATTTTTCCACACTGGTTTTGCAGTTCCGGGTCAACAAGATTTTATCTTGAGCAGCTAAGATGAAATTGTCGCTCTCTGAGTTTAACTTCGAACTTTATAGCCACTGATGGGTGTGCTTATTGTCAACACTAGCTTCTTTACTGCAGGCCACACGTTTGCCTGACAGAGGTTTAAGCCCCGCCTACTAACCACTTTTTCATGCCATTAATTTTAATTTCTTTGCAATAACAGTTGTCACATTTCCTTCTGGCTGCTTAACCTGGATATCATTTATGCACTGAGTAGACAATTGTTCTCTTCTGCGAGATAAAATGAAGCTTATTACTCCTCTTCTGATTTTCACCAAGTTTTAGCATCCAATCGTTAGTAATTTCAAGATATTTGATTGCTATATTTTACGTGGCTTTGCAAGAAAGTTCAAATCAGATCAAACCTCGATCTCCTTGAGCTCTGGGAAGGTAAAGATGATCCGTATCTGGCTTTGGTATTGTATCTTGTTACAACTTAGCAGCTTAAGGATATTTCTTTCAATTTTTTTTTATTTCATTGTTATTCAACTTCAGCGCATTGAAGTTATAAGCAGCAACTGGAACTGCTATGTTTATGTGCATTAGCTCGTATTTCAGAAATGCTCGTACTCTCCTATAAGACTCCTTTCTTTGCTTGCATCCCGAATACCAGCGCCTTCATTTATTCCTTGGCATTTATAGTTTTGTTCTTGTTCAAGTTTGCATATAACTGTTCCAGCGCCTAAAGTATCTAAAAATTGGTTTATTTTCCAAATCTTCGTATTCTTTGAGCTGCAACTGGACATTTTCCTTCAGTATTTCTTCTGCTGATATCAGTTCTTTTCTTGATTAAAATCCATATTTTCTCTTCATCATTCTTCATTTTCTGGATCCTACATCATTTCGAGATATTAGCTCAGTTGTCATTGCTTTTTTCACTTATTAATTCAATGTCTTTTTCTATTTCATCCCTCTGGTGTGACTATCTTCACAAGATTGATTTGTCTTTTTCGAAGGTGTACCACTTGTTTCATTTGCTTTAGTAGACGCGTAAATAATTTCAGTAATATTCGAATTTAACTTACGTACAATATCATTTGTTACATAGTTGTCAATTTTAATTTGCGTTTTATTTTATTTGTATTTGTGAGTTTATGAAGCGGCACTCTATCATTCATATTTATATGTCTTACAACTGCAAGTCTATTCAGAATTTTCGAATTCATTTCCATCATTAGATTCTTTGTGTTCTTCTGCCAAGTGTGGTCTTCTGATTTTGTTTCTAAACCACTTTTCAGGCTACTTTTATCAAGTTCTTTAGAATTTTTTTTTCTATTTCTTCAGATCGTTGCGTGATTTGTTCAGATGACAGATTTCAATTAAGATTCGTGGCTAGCTACTTTCGTCATCTGAATTTAGATTTTCTTTCCTGTCTTATGTTGATGTTGTTGTTGCTGTTATTATTATTATTATTATTATTATTATTATTATTATTATTATTATTATTATTATTATTATTATTATTATTAACATTATTATTAACATTATTATTATTATTATTCACTTAACATTTGATTTATATATCTCATGCCCCCAGGACCATCGCGAAGCTTAGTGACGCAAAAGTTTTTTCAACACATTAGCTGTTCAAAGGACAGCTGCCAATAGAATACTTCCATAAAAGTTCGCTATTTGCAGCTTTTGACGGCAGAATATTTTTCTCTTTGAGATGGTCTCAAGTGTACTCATCACAAGAGGTACTGTACTCACTTTTGAGGCTCCGTGGATTCCTTTCACTTCCTATCATCGGGCTTTCTCGTCATCTTTCTTCATAATATTCTGGTTTACAGGTATAGCTACGTTCTTTTAGGTTCATTCTTTGGACTCTTGGACTCTTTCAGTAGGAGGGTGATATCTGGTGGGTGGTGCTACAGCTTTTTGTTTCTGTATAATGCCAAATCCCATGTGTGTTTCATTTGATCAATCTCTGATACTCGCAAAGGTTGGTGCTCGTGCGAATTATTGGATAATTTTAGACCTTAATTCTTGCACAGCTCAATGTATTCGCTCCGGTATTGTGTTATGGCAATTTTGTATCACTTTTGATATAGTTATGAGCATCTCCTAATGATATATCTGATTGTCTGATATGATTTTCCACATAGCCTGCACAAAAGTAATACTGCTTTCTTATCAACACTACAACTGTTTGAGTTATTTCGTAAGACTTGTTCTTGACTAGGAAGAATAAGTCCTTCTGTCTCTTTCTTCAAAAAAAAAAACATCTCTTGTCCATCTCAAGGAATTTTCATCATCTTCATCCGTTATTTGTAGGAAAACAAACAATCCGTGCAGGACTTTCCGGTTGATGATCTTTCTCTGTATTTTTCCTCATATCGTACATCTGGAGGGTTTCATAATTGTCATTGATCATCTTTTAGGCGCAGGAGTGGCTGTGTGGTAAGTAGCTTGCTTACCAACCACATGGTTTTGTGTTCAGTCTCACTGCGTGGCACCTTGGGCAAGTGTCTTCTACTATGGCCTCGGGTCAACCAAAGTCTTGTGAGTGGATTTAGTAGATGGAAACTGAAAGAAGCCCGTCATATATATATATGTGTGTCTGTCTGTCTGTGTGTGTGTGTGTGTGTGTGTGTGTGTGTGTCTGTCTGTGTTTGTTCCCAACATCGCTTGACAACCAATACTGGTGTGTCTACGTCCCTGTAACTTAGTGGTTCGGCAAAAGAGACCGATAGAATAAGTACTAGGCTTACAAAGAATAAGTCCTGGGGTCGATTTCTTCGACTAAAGGCGGTACTCCAGTATGGCCACAGTCAAATGACTGAAACAAGTAAAAGAGTAAAAGAGAATGCAGCCTGAAAAATGCTTTCACCATTACTCCTTACGCTTGTGAGAACTTGGAACTTCTTCACAACACTATCATCTATTCTAACCAATCTTCTTCCTCCATTCTTCAGAATCTTACTCTGTCATTGATGGAGGAACATAACCGATAAAACTAGGGAACAGAAAGAACGCCAAGGTGTTACAAATTGTCAACGAAAAATTGTTCTGAAGAGTTGGAAAAGCGAAGAAAGAGAGGAACAGACACACTGAGACAGAAAGAGAGAGAGAGAGAGAGAGATACAGAGACAGGAACAAAGAGAAGAGAATAGGGAGAGAGAGAGAGAGAGAGAGAGAGAGAGAGAGAGAGAGAGAGAGAGAGAGAGAGTGAGAGAGATGTGGAAAGAGACAGTGGTAGTCACAAATAAAATTCGCAAGACAGAAAATTCCAGTAGAACTTCGAGTCCAACTGAAACATACAATGCCAACTGTGGTTAAAAACTTGGATTGGTTATGTAAGTGAATATCGACGAAACTATCACAGCCTAGGATGAAGAGGAAATATTTATTGAAAAAAGTAGAAGGACAGAATATTCATTAAAAAAATTATGCAAAATATTTTTGCAGCTCACGGTTATAAACTACAATAAAACTAGCACTAGCCTTTCCAGAGTATATCTGCTTCCTCATTCTACATTCTACATCCAATTCAAGCAAATCATCACGGACACGTATCAAATTTCATTATCAGCCATAACCAGAGACCCGAGAGGAATGAGGCAGCAAATGTGATGAGGAGCTCTTCTCTTATCACCGCCATCATTTTCATCATTAGATTCTTTATTTTGTTCAGCTGTGGTCTTCAGATTATATGTCTAAACCACTTTTCAGGTTAATTAGATTTTTTTTCTTCAGATCGTTGCATGATTTGGTCAGATGACAATCTCTCAATTAAGATTCGTGGCTTGCTACTCTCTTCATCTGAAACTCGATTTCTTTCTTGTCTTGTGTTGTTGTTGTTGTTGTTGTTGTTGTTATTATTCTGTTGCTTCAATTTTGTTTCAATTTCTTGTTCTGTGTCTTCCCGACCTAGGGCAAGGAAATTCACTGTATACATTGGTAGGCCATTAAAATAAACACACCAGATGGGTTCATTTACAAAGACGTGTCATTGAAAAATGAGGGAGAAAGAAATTTAGAAAAAGGAAAGAAGAAAAATATAAAGACGAAAAAAGAAAACAAAGAAAATAAAGGGGAAAAAGGAAAGAAAATTCACAGCGATGATGCTATTCTCAATGCTTGTGACGTATCAAAAAAAAATTTGCACCTCTTCTTGCATGGACGGGTAGCCAAGGATCATACTCAAATACTTTTCAGTTTCTTTTTTGATCATTGCAAGTGCTCCTACAAACATTGTATTGTAACCGTCTTGCAATGCCACATTTTTTGATTTCAAGCAGCAAATCCTTATACCTTCTGAGCATATCAAATTCTTTTAGCTAACACCTTGTTACATGCATTTAACTCGGATTTCAGGACTGCTCTAACTCTCCTGTAACATTCCGTCTTGATCTTCCCGTTCATGCTGGCACGCTGAATCCCAGAGTCCTTGGAAAATACCAGAATTGATAGTAATATTTTGTGAAGTCAGTACTCCATTAGAGTGGTATATTTGGCGATTCGCATTTCACACTGATAATATTATACTTCAGGAAGTCTGAAATTACGGGAGAAATTTTGATGATATTCAGCAATTTCAAGATCCATGAATGCTATATGTTATCATAGGCCTTTTTTTATAATCGAGCCATGCGGAATTAAGTCCTTTGCGTTTGTTATAACAGTTTTCAAGGATCATGCAATTGATTATGACTGGATCTTTGCATCTATTTTTTACGGTGGGCAAAACATCGCTCTGCCTCATAAAGGCGTATGTTTCCGCCACGAGGATGGATGTTAAACTTTTATACGTGGCAGATAGACAGGTTATGGTTCGATAGTTTTGCTGAAATGTGGCTTCATTATTCTTTGGAAGAAGTTAGGTATTACAACTTGCTAACCAATCAGGTGTTTTCGAAGGATCTATCATAAATTCATTGAATAGCTGAACTTTTCGCATACGCATGGAGCGATGAAGCTAGAAATATGGTATCCCGTCTTTATCAGGTTATTTTCACTTATGACCCTTCGTGAGTGTCATTCTTAGGTCTATTATTGTGATGTCTCTCCTCCTTTTCTGGATCTTACATCGTTTCCACAGATTAATTCGTTCAATATTGGTATTTCACCCTTCATTATCTTCTTTTTATAAGTGTTACTTCTCCAGCGATGAATTCGTTCTAGGTTTGTATTTCATTGATTTTTCGTAGGCATACAAGTTTCAACTGTCTTAGCAGATGTGTAAATGTTTCCATTTAACTCAGTGAGATCGGGTTTTTATTCCTTTTATGACTACTTTTGTTATATAGTTGGCAAGTTTAATTTGTTTGTTATATTGGATTCTATTTGACTGTTTATAGAGTGGTTCTCTATCGTACATATTGGCATGTCTTATAACTGCAAGCTTATTCAGGATTTTCTACTTCATTTCTAGTATCGACTCTCTGTGTTCTTCAGCAAATATGTGGTCTTCAAATACTATATTTTTATCACTTTCCTCGCTATCTCTATCGGGTTCATTACAATTAATTTCTTCAGATATTTGCGTGTTCTGGTCAGACAGCACTCCTTCAGTTGAGTCTCGTGGAGAGTTTCTCTATTCGTCTCATTTTTCATTTCCTTTCATTCTTATATTTAAGTCATTTCTCGCTCCATGCTTGATCTCGGTTATTTCTATATTTGTGAGTCTACTGCTTCTAAAGATATTCTCCCTTTCATTTTCTAACTTGTTTTGGTGCAAGTAGGGTCTCCTGTCTTGATTTCGGGTTTTCAATATTTGATCAGAGTGTACGATGTGTTTCATTATAAAAGATCACGTAAACAGGTTATCGGTGACAAGAAATACGAACGAGCCTCAATGTGGTGTTTCAGGGGAAAAAATTACATTTTTAGGACGAAAGGTTAAATGACTCTACATTTCGTGGGAAAACGTAAAAGTCCAAAGTTTTTGTGTTGAATAATACGACAAATATATTCAGAACAGACTTGATGGAATTATTTAACTTATGGGACCCTCTCATAAATGTTTTCTGTAAAAATGTGAATTAAAAAAGAAATTAAAAAGACATTTTCGAAAGTTTTGTTTGATGAATTAGGTTTGTGCACCAAAACAAAGGCGAATTTTCAAGTAAAAGAAAACACAATTCAAACCAAAGCAAACTGTACCTTTCTCAGCGTTAGAACTAATAAACTTAGAGTTAGAGAGAGGAGAAAAAATTGGAGTTATCCAAAAAGTGGAAAATAATCAATAAGCGTCACCAACTGTGTACGTTAAGGAAAAGAATGATAAAAATCAGAGTGTATGCTTATTTTTCTACCGATTTAAACGAATGTCTTAAACTATCCCACTTTCCGCTACCTACTCTGGATGACATATTTGCGAAATTAAACTTTGGAAGGATACTTTCTAAATTGAATCTCTCTGACGCGTACCTACAAATTAGAGATGATGAATGCTCTCAGTATCTAACAATTAACACACATAAAAGATTGTATAAATACAACAGATCACCCTTTGGCTTAAATGTCGTACAGATTATGGATGCAACGTTAGTGGAGTATGAATTCACAATTCCATATCTGGATGGTATACTCATAAAATGTGAAAAATGGGACCAACACGTAAAACGTGTTTTCAAAAAAAAGTTAAGGATTACCGCCCTACTTTGAGTAAAGAAAATTCATAATCATAATAGGGCACAAGCGGTCCCAGCATTATTGTGAAAATCAGACTCGAAAATCCTCCTCTATGAAAACCATCAGTCACTGGGAAAATAACAAGCACAACAGAAATCGGGCAACGAGGAAAGAAATTAACTTACCATCTCGACAGAAAGCCGTAGAATGGGGAAATAGATATTCCTGGGTCAATTGATTTCATGTGGCACTTCCTGATGTTAATTAAAGTTGGTAAGCTCTCAAAATATGAAATCAATTGATCCAGAGATATCTATTTCCACATTCTACGGCTTTCTGTTGAGATGGCATGTTAATTTTCTGGCTCGTAACTCGATTTCTGTTCTACTTGTTATTGTTCCAATGATTGGTGGTTTTCTTTGAGGGTTTTTCGACTCTAATTTTCATAACAATGCTGGCACCGCGTGAACTCTATTATAATTATGAATTAATTATAACATTTTGGATTTATCGGCTTTTGCTTGTTGGCCACCAATATTATTGTTCTTATTATTCACTTTACTAATGATGGATAATTGATAATAACATCTATATAAATATTTTCAAATATTTATCCATTTAGTAATTTTATACAATGATACCGTTTTTGAATTTGGTGTTAGCTTTTCAACGGTTATCAAACACAACCAATCGAACAAAGTTTTTAACCGTAGGTATATAGTGAGACCTACTGATGAGCATGAAGGGAGATAAACTCTCAAAATTTGAAATAAATTAATCCAGGAATATCTATTTCGTCATTCAACGGTTTTCTGCCGAGATGGTAAGTTAATTCTTTGCTCATAACCCGATTTTGGCTTTACTTGTTATTCTTCCATTGGTCGGTGGTTTTCTTACAGAATTTTTAACTCTGATTTTCACTACAATGCTGGCACCGCGTCTGCCCTGTTACAATTATAAAAGTTGGCGAGCTGGCAAAATCGTTAGCACATTGGACGGAATGCTTGGCGGTATTTCGCCCGTCGCTACCTTATGATTTCAAGTTCTGCCAAGGTCGACTTTGCATTTCATCCTTTAGGGATCGATGAAATAAGTACCGGTGAAATGCTGGGGTCCATGTGATCTTTTAGTCCCCTCCCCCCTAAATTTCGCCGGTGTTGCTAGAAATAAGAGTTAAAATAACTCATATCTACAATAAGCACTTATTTTAATGACTGACAAATGAGTCAATCTCTCTCAGGGCCTAGATATAGCTAGATCCGAGTGATTTCGTATTTATATTAATGCTCATCAGTGACTCTCACCTAGCGCTTTGGGTTAAACTCAGTTAGCCTTATCAGATTATCGTAGAAATTATGCGCTTATTTCCTATACAGTAAAAGTGAAAATTATGAATAAGGTTGTTCGAAATTTTACAACCTTCATATGCTTCATAGTTCAAACAAAGGCCTGCCACAAAGAAAGACATCATATGTTATCTGAAGGACTCGGTAACCGTGATCTGCATGGGAAGAGCCTCTCAATAATAAAGAGTCTGTATTGAGTGTATAAAAATGGATGGAAAGCACAGAGAATATAATATACTAGCATTAGATGTGTTAGACAAGGATGTGTTATGTGACCATGTGTCTTTAATCATTATAGTGAATTGATTATATGAGAACTGGAGGATGTTATAACTTCACTATTACTAATATTACTATTTTTAGAATTGGGTACATCCATACGTTGATTATTTGCAGTAGATGTAGGATTGCGGTTATTTAGGCGACTACGAGTTGTGGTATTGTATGGACTGTCAGTTGTTGTAGTATTGTAATTTTACGATTTAATTTACTACGGTTAGATCTTGCTATATATCTGCAATATTAGGCATTGTCAGTTTAACTGTGTATCTATCGAAAATTCTATGGCCAGTTTAACTGTGTATCTATCGAAAATTCTATGGTCAGTTTAACTGTGTATCTATCGAAAATTCTATGATACAGGCTAGATATTGGAAAGTGGCTTGAAAACATTTTCGAACCACATTAGAAGCAAAATTTAGACTAAACTGCGAGTTGAACCACAAAATATTCCTTCGCAAAGTATTGTTTTATGCTTACTCGGACTCGATGTAGCTGAGCCTAAAGTAATTTGGTTATTATGGTTGACTATGATCCTCTACACACAGTCAGTTTATGCTCTTTTGCAGAGAGTATAAACTGAATGTGTGCAGAGATACGTAGTGAACGGTTAACTAACGAATGCAGAATGTGATCGTTTAAACGTATGCTTATCTCGCTCAGGTTCAAGTATATTACATAAAAATCTTTGCCAAAGTTTTATTTCTACAGCTTTTACTGAAACAAACTTTACGATATTTTCAGCTGTCATTTTCAGCAGTTTGAGCAACGGCTGAAATTCATATATTTTCAATGATTCATGTATATATGAATCAGAAAAATCCAAATTATGCAAATTCTGTAGAATTATATACAAACACAACAGACCCAATATATTTTTAATTACTTTTGATTTGTGATGATATTTTTTTTACATATTATTTAACATAGTTGGTATATTTTATCAAAATTGTCTCAATTTAACGACAGGAATTACGTTCTTACAAATTTTCACTCGATCGGTAGCGAGAATGTTAGAGTGAATATCTAAGTACAGTATTTATTCCTCGATTTTCAGAATATCGCTACTGTTATCTTTTGTCATAATGTTATTACGAAATAAGATTTCTATAGTTTGAGTTACTTACAAAAAGAGTGATAAAATGGAGGGATTGGCCTTCCGTTTCTTTAGTTGCTTCTTGGCATGTGAATTATATCATTTGATATAAAGTTAAATCATTGGAGGCACCTTACTGGTGAGCGATATAAGAAAGGAAAAATACTTTATTGAATCGACGCTTTTTGAAAAGCTACTTGTCGCCATTAAGAAAATAGATATCCAGATTGATATCAACAGAAGCAGCTAGAGGCTGTTATTATTTGTTACCACTACTTATTTTATGATATTTGTGATCACGTATATAATTATAACTGGGTGCGTGTGCATTTTGTGCTTTTTCTTGCATGTATAGATATAAATTCTGCAGTTATTTTTATAGAGGTGTTGATAGTGATGAGTCTGGTGTTTTTCATTTTTGTTTTTATTTCGTATCTGATATAATACAATCAATTTCTCCCAAATCGTCTACATACATACACACACGTACACACGCAAACATACCCAAATCCATAGGGAAGCACATGCATGTGCACCATATGCACACACGTGTACACACGCACAATTACTACTTGTAACTATCCATAGACAGTAAATTATAAATACAATATAACAAAGTCATTTCCGTCTTCTAAACAAACGTTATTCAAGCACGTTCGCAAAACTTTATGAATAAATTTGATTAAAAGAAATGCTTTGCAGTGTTATAAATTTTGAGAAAGAAGTTTAACCTTTTTTTTTTATTTGAAGAATATTGATTTTCTTCGATATATCTGATTGAATCCTACTTTATTACAATTTAAAATCTAATGTAATAAACATAGTGAGACCAAAAGAAGACAGATTACAGAAATGCATGGTCAAAACCGGGTGTAAAGTTAAGAAATATCATTTGCAATCATGTCGTTACAGTTTCGCCCCTACTTCAGCCGAACATCAGCAATTATCTTCTATTTTTCTAACAGTTGGACGGTAGTGAATTGTGAGACTCATTTAGCAAACTATGAAAAGAGCTTGCTCCCTATATATATATAAGAGAATGTGCACACACATATAATTACATATGTATACAATACACGCAGGCACACACACACAATAAAAAACACACACGTATCTATATATGTGTATGCATATGTGTGTTTGTGTGCGCGCGCACGCGCGCACGCACACACGCACAAACACACACACACACACAAACACACACACACACACAAACACACACACACACACAAACACACACACACACACAAACACACACACACATACATATATATATATAATAAGTTGCATGTGATTCGAAAACTTTATTATTAGGGGATAATCTAGAAATTCTTGTAGAAATTTTCTTAACTAGTCCGTGTATAGTCGAGGGTGGATGGTTGGATATTACGTTAATGTACTTAATATGACCATTTGGCTTATGAAATGGTTCAAATAAACCATTAGCAAGACAGAAGGTAGCATCAAGAAAATTCACTCTACGATAATCTTTATTCATGGTAATCTTTAGTCCTAAATTTTTTTCAAGTCTAAAGAAATTTTTGCAAAGCCTTTCTAACTGTACTTTGCTTCTTCTGTTCAGAACAATTAAGACGCCATCCCTATATAGATCCCCTATTAATTCCGGAAAGGAAGACTGGAATAATGAAAGGATATATATTTCGACCTAGTCGAAATATATATCCTAAAAAGAATGATATGAGTCCATTGCTATTTCAAATGCCTTCTCCCTACCTAATCTACTTTCATAATCCACCATCAAAATCTACTAGTGTGGCCTGAGCAGCAAGTATAATATCTATTTCGTGTCGGGACAAATCGGAATTTTTCATCCCAAAAATCAGGCTTGATTAAGAACGATCGGGTTAATAGTGACATAATAGCTCTATACATCTAGTTGCAAGAATGTATTATTCTTACTAATTTCTAGAAGCTTAAAGCATCCAACTACCTATTGGTTATCAGACAGGAGGGCTAGTCCTAATTTTAGACTTAAGGATGGGTATTACCCTATCAATGATTTTTTTCTACTAATAATGCCTATATCGGATTTCTAAGGACAAATCAATTTAATTGAGGGATCAATAAGAAAGTTAGGTTTATGGTCCTTAAGCATAATGCGGGGTTAGATATGTCAAAACAAGTGTCGTGATTAATGATAAATTATCGTATATTCCATCTTCCGCCTTTCATTTGCCATATCACTGTGAATATATATATATATATGTGTGTGTGTGTGTGTGTGTGTGTGTGTGTGTGT
>NC_068989.1:25549573-25554506 GCF_001194135.2 Octopus bimaculoides | reverse complement strand
ACATATATATATATATGGTGGTTTATTTACCTCTTATATAGAGTCAGACCACCTCCTGTACATACACCTTAGATCCATCTTGGCGTTTACAGATAATGTATTAAGAAGACATCCACATATAATGTATTCAGAAGACACCCACATAGATTGCATATCCGATTTGGACCACAAAGAGCTGCAGTTATATTCGGATCTTTGTGGATATTAAAATGTACTTAGATGTCTCCGTTAAAATTGCAGACCTTATGGCATACACGGCATTGAAATGTGCGTACATATATATATAGGCAGAATTGTTGGTGGATGTTCGTTTTTTATCTGCCTGCGAATGAGATTTGAGCCCAGCAAAGAAAGGCATGGTCTGTCACAAACTATGCATACAAAAATCTCACTGAGATTCACCTTCTCAACCGCAACATTCTTCTTTAAATCTTTCTTGAGTCTTGTATGTGCGATCTTAGCCTCCTCAAACGCTTTCATTCTATTGCACAATGTTATTCACCATTCAGCTCGATCCGAAGCATGGGTTTCTGTAGCCTTTCGATCCATTCCAAGTGACTTCATGTTAGTCCTTATTTTGCCCTTAAACCTCTTTTTAGGTTTAAACCGATTGCGTTTCCTCCCTGCAAGCTAGCTATAAAACAGCTGTTTGGTGTACGTTCATACGCCATTCGAACAATATGGCCAGACAATCCAATCTCATTTGGTCTTTCAGAATCATTTATTTAATTGAACCAATGCCTGCAGATGCAAAGACGTCAGTATCTCAAGTAAAAAAAAGTTTAATATTTCAAATGCGATGAAGGCATTTTTGGTGGAATCATTCTTACAAGTTGAAATGTCTTTCATAGCACGTCCATGTTCCAGAATAATATAACAGCGATGGTAAGACAAACGATTTGTAAAGAGCCAATTTGGTGTTGTTATTTATATGTTGCAGTTGGCGCCCAACGCGTGACTCCAAACCACCAAATGCTTGTGCTGCCTTTGAATTCGCAGATGTATTTCTGTATCCAGATTTTCAAAATTTCATACAGGGCTTCCAAGGTAAATGAAAGCGTCAACAGCCTCAAGTAACTTACCCTTAACGAAAGTTTTAGGAGGGTTGCAAACAGCACCACGTGCAGGTTGAAACATTACAACTGTTTTTTTTTCAGGTTGGTGGTCATGCCAAAATCTTCACAAGCTGTGTCAAATGCAGATACAAGAGATTGCAGAGCTGCTTCACAGTGACTGACTAAATCTCAATCGTCGGCATATAAGAGTTCCCTAATGAGTGAAGTAAAAAAAAATTTTGTTTTAAACTTCAGTCTGGCTAGATTAAAAACATTCCCTGTTATTCGATATTTTATGTAAATATCCTCGGAGGAGGAAAGCGTATAACAGCACAACAGCAAAGTGTATTGCAAAAAAGATAGGTGAATCAAGGTCACCTTGCTTTACTCCATTTTCCACGGCAAAAGATGCAGAGAGCCTACCGCCAAAATTGCCTCTAACCTTCATGTCTTAATGCAAAGCCCTGATCATGTTAATTATTTCTGGGAAACCTATTTCGATTAACAGTATCGAATGCCTTGCTTAAATCGACAAAGCAATGGTATACGGCAAGATTCTGTTCAATGCACTTTTCTTACAATTGTCTGATACTACAGATACGATCAACTGTGCCCCTGGAGGAGCGAAAACCACATTGAGATTCAGACACTATATTTGGAACTATCAAGGTATTTAGACGTTCTGACAGAATGCGGGCAAGTACGTTTCCAACTACAGACAGAAGCGAAATCCCACCAAAATTACCACACAGATCCTTTGGCTCCCAACTTATACAAGAAGACTAAAATGGCATCATTCCAGTCTTGAGGCATTTCCTCAGTTCTACAGCAGTGACAAATTAATATATTTAAGAGTTCAAGCATTTTGTTACCTCCGTATTTCAAGATCTCTGCACAGACTCCATGAGACCCTGGAGACTTATTACTATTCATCTTATTCACAGCTAAATAAATGTAATTTAGAGTTGGTTCAATGCCATCTCCTCTATAACTGGAAAATGTTCGATTTATTCCATCATCCTCATGTCAACGGAAGATGGTCAATTCAAAAGTGCAGTAAAATGTTCCCCAAACGCTTATGAATAGAAGCGATGTTAGTCAAAATCAAATATCTAGTTGCTGTTCTCACTAGGCCATAGACCACCTTAACATAAGAGTACAAACACTTGACATCATTTCTATCACCTGCTTCTTGCGCCCCATTTGTTCTGTTATTCCACCATTCCTGTTTACTTTTCATTAGAACAGTCTGCGTTTTCCGTTTCAGCTTTCTGTAAGCTTCGCTTCAGTTGGGATTCAAGAAGTGAGAAAGAAGTGCATTACCTAAGTTTTGTTTTTCTAAAAGTATATAATTAATTTCTGGTGATTTGTCTGAGAAACAGTCACTAAAATTACGCGACTTAGATACCACTGAAAACTTGCAACCTGAAATACTTTTGTTTCGAAATCTTTCCATAGATTATTTCCATCAAAATTGATATTTTGGAGTATTTACAAGTTGCTTGGTAATTTGAAGTTTGTACCATTTAAGATTTTCAGTACCTTAGGGCCAGACTGTCGACTTTTGAGCATTATCGAAAAATTCATATTTTCCATGCACTAGACGATGGTCTTCTTCGCTACCGGTAACACGTAACTCAGTAAAATCTGGTCAGGTCATCGGTGACTAAACTGACCACCAACCAAGGTTGCTTGAAGAGGGTGAATGCTGATCACCGTCAAAGGGCAAAGTGTGAAGGAACTAACGTGTAGTCAACTGAAATACAATAAATTCGTATGTATGTATGTATGTATATGTGTATATATATATATGTTTGTGTATATACATATGTATATGTATATATATACATATATGTATATATATATATATACACACACATATATATATCTGTTGAAACTGGCGTATATAATATATATGTATATATATAATAAATATGTATATATATTTGTCGCGCACATGGTAATTTCTTGAGGAGGGGACAGTTAGACTAGCTGACCGAGGTGAATTCGGTTATGCTTTCTGATCTGTGTCGGTGTGGAATTACCAGTCCATGCTTGCAGGGTTTGCTAGCATAGTCAAATTTACTACTGGAATACAGTACTGATGAAGGAAATTGATTATTAATTGTTAATTATTAATCATAATCCTGAAACGCGTCTGCTGCTAATCATCTGAATTGGTTAGTTTTTCATTGTTTTTTCTTCTTGGTTTCGCCTTTGTGAGTTACAAGCGATGCTATCTGTGAGATTCTCAGCTTTTAGCTGTTATTTTCTGAACTTCGGTATATGGTGAAGCAAATATTTTGCTGATCCCTTACTTATATGTATAAATATATATATATATATATATATATATATATACTTACACACATACATACATATACACATGCATACATACATACAGGCATACATACATGCGTGCATACATTTATGAATACATACATACATACATACATACATACATACATACATACATGCATACATACATATATACATACATACATACATGCATACATACATACATACATACATGCATATTCATCTCCAAATGCAGAACCACCCACATGGCAGAAAACTACCAGCCAATTTGCATGCTAGAACTTAATGTATAAGATATATACACCATGTTTAAGCCTCTTCCTCCAAGACCATTGTGAAACCAATAACGTTATGACAGCAGAAAAAGCAGCTGGGATGAATTGCTGAGCAATTGCTAATCAACAAAAGTGTGACGTCAGAGGTGCGGGAGAATATGATGATTTTAGTTTCAATGTGGCTAGATTACAAGAAAGCCTTTGACTCTGTTCCTAACTCATAGATGCTAGAAGCCCTTCAACTCGCTGGAGTTCCAGTGAGAATGGTCAAAGCCATAGCTGACTTGATTTCATCGTGGGCCACCATCTTAAAATTATACACAAAGAGTGACTGTATTACCACTGATAGAATATAGTATCGCAAAGGCATATTCCAAGGTGAAAGCCTCTCTGTGATGTTGTTTATAATTTCTGTAAACCCCTTGTCATTCATGTTAAAGAAGTCTGAAGGGTATCTCACTGGTTCACAAGGAAACAGAAATACCAAATTTACAGTTTCTTTGTGGATGACTTAAACATTTATGCAAAGAATATGCATTTGATGAAAAGGAACATTGACCTAGTTGCAAAATTCTCAAAGGCTGTAGGGTTGGAATTTGCTCAGGATAAATGTTGTTATATGGTTGTGAAAAAGAGAAAAACTATAAACCACACTAGTAGCATCACCGTCGATGATTTGACTGTTTTCCCTGCAAGTGATGAGGAATGTTACGGGTATCTAGGAGTAGATGAAAATATATCTTACTGTGACTCCTGTAACAAAACATGTGTCACTAAAGAATATGACAGCCGAATAAAGAACATTTGGATCTCAGAACTCTCTGCATTCAATATAATGTGTTTGCAGTGCCAGTAATCATACCAACATTTGGGCTGCTAGATTGCATGCTTGATATGATCCGAGCCATTGATCTGAAAACCAGAAAAATACTAACAAGCACACATAATTTCTACATAAACAGTGATGTAGACCGCCTCTAGCTAAAACGTAAAAAAGGTGGCAGAGGCTTAACATCGATCCAAAATGCCTTTGAATGCCGTATCATATACCTTCGGCAACATCTTCTAACCACCATACATCGAAGTGCATTCTTTGACCAAGTTTGCATACACGAAGCTGAAACATCATAAGACTTGGAAGGCAGCTCCTTGAGCAACACTCTTTGTCTGATACCCTAGAATACATGTCCAAAGAAGTTGCACAACACTACTGCAACATATCATTAGATGAAAGGATGAGCCTATATGAGCAGAAACCTATGCATGGATATGTTAGTAGAAAGC
>NC_068989.1:25544799-25549319 GCF_001194135.2 Octopus bimaculoides | reverse complement strand
GGTAGAGGACATAGCCACTCATAATGAAAAGGAATACTGGTGGAATGTACCAATGAAGACCTTAATAAAATGTAAGCACAACAGGCATGATATCATGATTTGGGATAGAGAAGAGAAACTGTCCACAATTGTAGAAATTAGCTGCCAAGTGGATGTTAACATTAGCTGCCAAGTGGATGCTGAACTATTGTGAAGTCTACAGTTACTCGATCCAGATTACAACTTCAGGTTTTTACATGTAAGTATTGGGGACCTGGGATATGTAACACACTGCCTAAATACCAATCTTGAGAAATTAGGCTTCACAAAACCAGAAAGCAGAAAGCTAATTCGAAGGCTACAGATCCAATCCATCACTGGAACTGTAAAAATCTGTAAAACTTCCCAGACGTTTATCATTTAAATATATATGAGCATGTCTAGAAATGTAACTCTATGCATGAGAATACGTACACAAAACATACAAATCTGCACGTACATACATACATGCATGCGTACATACATACACAGTTACATACATACATACATACATACATACATACATACATATAGGCTATAGCTTCGGGCCAACCAAGCCTTTGTAATAGATTTGATGAACGAAGATTGATGGAAGCCCGGCGGGGCTCTGTGGTAAGAAATTTGCTTCCCAACCACATTGTTGCGGGTTCAGTCCCACGGTATAGGATCTTGGACAAGTTCCGTGTATTATAACTACGAGCTTACTAATGACTTGTGCGTGGATTTAAGCTTAAAATAATAAGTACTAGGGTCAATTCATTCGACTAACAATTTTTCAACGTAATACCCTAGCATGGCCTCAGTTTAATTCCTGAAACATGTAAAATATAATATATACATATATATATGTGTGTGTGTGTGTGTGTGTGTGTGTGTGTGTGTGTGTGTGTGTGTATTGTTACGAACGCCCGCACGCGAAGCACCTCCTTAACCGAAGAGAGAACTCGCCCGCGCGCGAACGTCCACGCTCAGTGAGTCGGGATGTTCGCCACGGCCACCAATAAGCCCCGGCCGGAGCACGCAACGAAGAACAACAGGCAAAAGGAGGAGAGGAAGAAATAACACGGAGACCATACGTTGGGTAGCGGAACTAACTTTTCTTTTTACAACAAACATCAGAATAAAACATTACATCATCAATACATTGCATAACAATTCAAATTCAATAGCATATAACAATAGCGCATTCAACATAATCAAAGGTTTACAATCATTACATAAGCAAGAGTTCGTACATCAAGTCCATCAAAAGTTCTTTCACTTCTTTGTTTTCATTTCAGTTAAACAACATGTAACGAAGTTCTTTCTTTTTTTCCTCTTTTAAGTTAACATCACAGTTAACAGTTCTTTTTCTTTATACATCATAACGACAAGTACATTTTTCTTGGAAGAATATTTACACAAACCTTTACCGTAATAACTTCCTTTCTTTCAAAACTCCTACTATCCAAGAAGTAACCAACTGACTACTACGATCTCTTTTGGCTGCCACAACAGCTCCATCTCTCTGTCCCTCTCTCTCTCTCTCTGAGACTATGCATTTCTGCTTACTCGTACCTGCTGACTATAGGCCTCTCTCTGTTAGACTTATCACTGTTCATCTTCAATGGCTGACGTTCTTCATCCAACTCGACTCAGGCCAACCGCCTTCGCCAACTGACTGTACCCAACTCGACTGGCCAACTCCATACGCCAACTCGACTGCTACCCAAATCCTCGGCCAACTGCCTCGCGCCAGTTCCTGTTCTCGTATTTATCACAAATACCGTAGTTCAATAGTGTTACTTTACCCCCTCCCAAAGCTGGGTCAGTTCAGTACAATTCCTATCTTGTTTTTCTGAACTTTCGCTGACCGGAAAGGGTCAGCGATCACTCCTACGCTAAAAATAGCTATGGTTGTTGACAAGACAAAGGAAATGCCATTGTCACCAACAACCAGAATACGGTTTCAAAACCCAGCTCGGGAGATAGGGATATAACATTAATTTGTATTTTCGGTGGTCGCATCAATATGTATGTATGTATGTATGTATATTAACGTTAAATATTTATGTAAAAGTAATTATGTAAACAGTTGCACATTAAATTGGAGAATCACTCAACGCTATGTTAATATATTTATTTTTACAATAAAATGCTTGGTAGTGATATCCAAATTTTCCTCTTGCATGCCGTTATGAAACTAATAATGGCCAGTACCCGATATCTGAACACCATTGTTATTCTTTGCCTTGTTCACATCCACATACATGTAAACATTGCATATATAATGACATAAAAATATATATGTAAGCATATGCATAAAACTTGATATTCCAATAAAACATTTTCTTTTGCAACTCATTAATTGAATTGAGATGTGGAAACCTCAGCACACAATCATTTCACACCTAGAAATAATGGTATTGAGAACATAACACAATAACCTGCTCAAACACATAACAAAATACACGAACAAACACATAGGAAAAGTTAGCTCGGCATGCCAATCACACAGTAATTAAAGTAGAAAACGTTGCTACAGCAACTTATTTCAGGTCATTAATATCACAGAAAACGCTCGCATACACTACACCATACATAAACTTGTATCTCCTCTCGCAAATCATTAAACAGATGCGCCAGTAAATTATAAGATCTATCACTAAAAACTTTTTTCTATTTGTAGCCATTTATAACGAATGTTAATTTCATCTGATAAATGCATTTTCCAGTGTCATGTAAAATTCATTTATGCCGTCCATCTTTCTTTAAACGTAACTTCGTTTAACTTTTTTAGCGTTAGCATTTTATTTATTGACAACGATATTAATGTTCTCCAATTATTTGCTTCAATAGAATAATGTTAACTAATGTAGTCATTTTCTATTCCTGTTGCATTCAGAGATCGTGGTTGTAAGACGTTCATTATGATTGCTTCAACATTTGTGATGAGGCCTTAACGTAGTTACATCCGAATAATAAGCAGAAAGGGTAAATGAAACGTTAGGCTAAAAATAGATTGCATTGCTAGGGATTGCATTGCTATGAATGAGTCCAACACTTTTTAAGCTATTAAATCAATGTTTTTCTTACATGCAATGACACTCGATTCGAAAAACTATACCACAATACGAACTACCTTTTGGATTGCTACACTATGGAGTTACTGTTTAATAGAATGGTTGGCTTTCTGAGAAATATTCAGTAATACATACATGGCCAATCGTTTAAATAAGCTTAAATAGAGATATATAGCTAAAGTGAAAGAGAAAATACTAATAATTGCAAATGAATGTCTTTTATCAAATATCATTAAATTCTTCGCTGATTTCACTGGTTAGATGATGCCCTTGCAAGATCGCCACCCTTAAAGACATTATATTCACAATTGTCAGTCTGGTATTTTCGTTAGAAACAATATCAGAATCGTCGTATCCGTATGTGAGGGCAACACATCAATATCTATAGAGTCATTATGCTCCTAGAATTATATTTATTAGCAGGAGGAACAGCCTCCTGCCACTTTCCTGGAGTCAGAAAATAATATTTATTCATTTGATCTCTAATTTGTGTGATTATTTCCTTATATATTACATCAAATATTCCTACGTATCATTTATTCGTCTAATAGTTCTCACTCAGTATACACACAATTGTAGATGTACGGAGTTAGGAAATTAATTTTTTTAAATCTTATTCATCACATGAATTACAATAATACGAACAGTGGATTAAGGATTCTGAGCAAAATTATCTATTGGAAATATATTACAGATTTCGTCTTATAGTTTTATCATGTACAATAACAGCCTCCCCTAATGGTTACATTTTTGTGGAAAATTGCGCCAAATTAAATACTTCTTTGAAAATGAAAGAAGATTATACTTGGTACAATCTATATAACAAAATTAAAACCACTTTCTTTATTTCGCTTGCTATTTCGCCAGCAACATCCAACAAATATGAAAGGATATTTGGAGTAAACTTATAATTTAAAATGTTTTCACTGAATTGTGAAAATATTAAGGCAATCCATAAAGAAAGACGTTAAAAAGTGTTATTTCACTGTGTAAGACCACTGTATCTGTTATAGAATCGTTTCACTGAAATCTTTCATAATAAAAACGTGTAAATAACCATGTCGAAAAAATTTATCAAATCTGGAATTCCAACTATTTTCTGGATAGTGCAGATTTTAATAAATATTTTGACTTAGTAAAGTTTTATACTGATAACTAATTAATATGCAGCTTTCTTTATTGTCTTATAAACGTGTATACATATATATAGGCCCAGGAGTGGCTATGTGGTAAGTAGCTTGCTTACCAACCACATGGTTCCGAGTTCATTCCCACTGCGTGACACCTTAGGTAAGTGTCATCTACCATAGCCACGGACCGACCAAAGCCTTGTAAGTGGATTTGGTAGACGGAAACTGAAAGAAGCCCGTCATATATATGTATGCATATATATATATATATATATATATATGTGTGTGTGTATGTGTGTGTGTGTGTGTG
>NC_068989.1:25542981-25543998 GCF_001194135.2 Octopus bimaculoides | reverse complement strand
TATATATATATATATGTCTCTGTATATATATATATATATATATATATATATATATAATATATATATATATACAGAGACAGACAGACAGACAGACAGACAGAGACAGACAGACAGAAGAAGAGAGAGAGGGAAAGAGTGACTTCAAGATTTCAGATTCTGTCTATCAAATCCACCAAAATTGCTTTGGCTTAGTCGCAAATATAGCCGAAGACAACTAACTGCGTAAGATGACGCATTGTGGGATTGAAGACAGATCCATATGACTGAATAGCAAGATTCTTGCCAAGCAGCTATACCTGCACCTACATAATAACAAGCACCAAAAACTAATCCAATGCAGTATATTATGGTAGATACCATGAATCCACACCAAATGCTAAAATATTAGCTGATTACATAATCATTAGGTGTGTGCGTGTGTATGATTACAAAAACAGCTGACTCCTAGCAATGGATGTTTTATTAATAGCAAAGTACAAATCAGGAAAAAAACACACATGCAGCATCCTAGCAATAAATTATCAACTTTATTGATTGCTGAATCTAACTTGGCATTAACGGCTAAAATATATAAATCAGGTTTGGATATTTGTTAATATAAGGTTAAGTTTAATGCTACGCAGTAATAAATCCAACTCTATCGTCCCCAGCCTACTTCCGCACCAACACTACATGTACTCACACGTGTGTATCTACGTAAGTATAGTATCACACGTAGTGACATTTTGGCACATTCTTTTCTTTATTTCAGTTATTGGACAAGGTCCATAGCTGGCACTGCCTTCAAATGTTTCGTCGACAAAGCCAGCCCACCATATATATATATATATATATATATATATATATATATATGGGAGAATGTACGAAAAAAACAACAACAGACGAGGACAGGTGGTGTAAATAACAAAAGGATGTATTAGTATGACGCTCGGGAATACGGAAAGTCTTTAACGTTTCGAGCTACGCTCTTCAACAGAAAGAATACGGAGACAAGGAGAAAAACACGGAGAAAAAAAA
>NC_068989.1:25541329-25542958 GCF_001194135.2 Octopus bimaculoides | reverse complement strand
GAAAAAAAATTGAATAGTGTTCAGTCAGCGGTCAATATATATGTGTGTGTGTGTGTGTGTGTGTGTGTGTTATGAAAGTGTGTGTGACAAAATACCTATTCCGCCCACCCCCAAAAATCATGGCTAGAATCCACATTCTTACTATGTTCCTACACAAGCTTCCCATATGTCTTAATTTCTTTTAATTTTTATGTTTCATGTATTTTTCACTTTTTTTTCCTTTTTAATTGTGTAAATGTGTACGTGCGTGAGTATATGCATATGTATGTATATACTTCATATGTTTGTGTGTGTGTGCGTGTGTATATTGTGCATGTGTATATGTATGTATATGAGTGTAAGACTCTGTTTCGTGCATAAGTGCGACTTTCATGCACGCGTCCCCTTCATTTATACGGGTATGCATATGTTTGTATATGTGCGGGTATAGGTGTATGATAGGATATATATATATATATATACACATACGTTTTTTTTTTCTTGCCTTTAATCCTCCAACATGGAGTATAGGCCACTTATAATCGAATTCCATGTCGCTTAATTTTCCCCTTCTGTACTTATACTCTGCCATGAATGCCTCCTTTCTCTAGTTCTATTTGTGTTGATCTACGCCACGAATTCTTAGGCCTACCCTTCTTGCTATATCCATCCGGATTCCACTGTAAAGCACTTTTCGCTACATTTCGTGTGTCTTTTCTAATTGTGCTACCAATCCACTTACACTTTTTCTTAAATATTTGCTCCTAATCGAAACTTAATTTTTTTCTTTGCCATAGCTCCATATTGCTTATGTGTTCGTGCCATCTAATTTTATGTATACTACGCAAGCCCCTGTTGATGAATGATTGTATTTGCTTATTTGACTTGACTGTTGTTCGTCATGTCTCAGCCCCATACAAAAGCCTAGCTTTTACGTTAGTGTTAAAAATACTTATTTTGCTCTTTATTGAAATTACACTTGCGCTCCATACTTTTTTTTTTAACAGGTGAAAAGCAGTCCTTGCCTTACTTATTCTCATCTTAATATCTTCGTCGGTGCCGCCTGAAAACGTTATCTTACTACCTAAATACATAAATTCGGCTACATCTTCTAGTTCACCGGTTTCTAGTTTATACGTTCGCTGTTTTCTTCATTAACGCGCATAATTTTTGAATTGTCGCGGTTGACTTTCAATCCTAGTTTGGCAGCTATTGCTGCTAATCTTGATGTTTTATTTTGCATTTGGCTAAATGTTTGTGAAAGTAGAGCTATATCATCTGCAAAGTCGAGATCTAGAACTTCTGCATTCGTCCATTCAATGCCTGTTTGGCTTTCAATCGTAGTTTCCTTCATAATCCAATCTATAACTAGTAGAAATAAAAAGGGAGGAAGTATACAGCCTTGTCGAACTCCTTGTCGAATTTATCCGTAGCTCCATTTCCATGCAAGACTCGGCATGACATTCTTTGGTAAGTTGCTCTTATTATAGATATATACTTGTCTGGTATGCCGTAGTGCAGTATAATTTTCCATAAGCCTTCACTATCTACACTATCGAATGCTTTTTCGAAATCAATAAAATTAATATAAAGCGGTGCATTCCACCCTGCGCTTTGCTCCAAGATGATGCGAAGAGTGGCAATTTGATC
>NC_068989.1:25535459-25541006 GCF_001194135.2 Octopus bimaculoides | reverse complement strand
GGTTTTCTTTTTGTTCTAGAATTGATATTAGCGTCCGGCCATCCTTCCCTTTTCCTGCCTTTTCTACTCTTAATCTCTTCCCGGATAGTAATTTAGTTGTGTTATACAACTCTTTCATGTTCTGGCGCTGAGCTGCACTTTCTGCTGTCGTTGCTAAATTTTCGAAATATTTTCACTTGTCTCTTCTTAATTGTTTTTTAACTTTCTTATTTTGTTGGTTGTAATTTCCCTGACATCTATTGATCTCTACTTCTAAGCTTGCCGATAGTAATTTTTCCTTTAGCTTCTTTCTTACTTGTATGGCTTTTAGTGTCTGTTGTGATATCCACGCCTTATTCTTTTTGTTTACACAACCTACGCATTCTTCTAATAATGAAATAAAAGCATCCTTAATTTTCGACCAAGTATGTTCTATTATGTTGCCTTTCATCCTTTTAACTTGCATTGATTTGCATAATAATGCTTTTCTGTATTTTATTTGGGTGTCTTCGTGTTTTGTAAATCAAAATGGTATTTTCGTTAAACCTTACATCCCTCTTTTAAAGCCCTTATCTTCAGTTGTAGTTTGCCAAATAGTAGGTGGTGGTCGGAGGCTGCGTCAGCCCTTCTTTTTACCCTAACATCTAACAGTGATCTCCTGAACTTGCAGCTAACACAGATGTGATCGATCTGATTTTGCGTTTTCAGATCTGGCGTTAGGCATGTAGCTTTGTGGAGGCCTTTGTGCGGAAATAAAGTTCCTCCAATGACCAACTGGTTATTTGCGCAAAAATCGGCAAATAACTAGCCATTTGCATTCATGCTTCCTAAACCATGTTTTCCCACAATGGCTTCATATCCTAAATTAATGTTTCCGACTTTTGCGTTGAAATCACCCATAACCATTATCAACTCTTTCTCAGTCCGTATTTTTAATTACGCTCTGCAGAGTATCATAAAATTCAACTTTTGCTAATTCATCAGCAACATTTGTTGGGCGTAGCACATAACGATTGTTAGGAATATTCGCTTATGAGACATTCTAAATTTTGCTAGTATCAATCTTTCATTTATGGGTTGCGATTCTATTAATGCTTAGGTTTCTAGTCATCGAAATTACTCCGAAATTGAAATATACATAGTTTCCTGCGAAAACATGAACGACAGTTGCATGCTCTATATTAGGTCGGACAGGGCATTTTCTAGCTTTCTGAAAAATCCCGATTAAATGGGTAAGGATAGGTAGCTTTATATCTCTGTGCCTGAAAGAGATTATATACATATTAATCACGCTGGCATACATTGGGTATCGAGTACGAGTCTGAATTTTGTTTTTGCTCTTTGTTAGAGTACATAAGAACTATGAAAATTATTTCTTCATCAGAGGAAAGGTTATATGCAACTACAACATGAGGTACATTACAAATTTCTAAAACAAATGATTTAAATTTCGTTTTCAGTTTGGTTTGCAAGATTCTTTATGTAAATTCATGTGTTGAAGCATATTTTGTTGTGTCTGGGAGAGTCATTCTCTGTTAGTGCCTTATTATTGAACACACTTACCAGTAAAATTTCCACTCATTTACTTATTTTTCTTAGAATTTTCGTTGCGACTGGCAAATTTTTCAATAGTTGACTCTGTCCGTCATCCGAGCTGCGTTCTTTTTGTTCGTGTGTGCGCACGTGTGTAAGTTAATGTGTGTTCGCATACACATGTATGTACGTATGTATGTATGTATGTATGTATGGATGGATGGATGGATGTATACATGTGTATATATATCCATGCATGCATGTAAATGAGTGTATGCATATATGTATGTGTGTGCGTATGTATATATGCATGTATGTGTGTACATTTGAATGTATGTATTCCGCATATTCATGTGTTTGTGTGTTAACGCCTTCGTGTTTGTGTGTTAGCGTCTTCGTGTTTGTGTATTTGCATGTGTGTATGTACCTCTATCTTCTTGTGCGTGCATGTCTGAGTGTTTCCGTGTGTGTATGGATTTATGTGACTATGTACTGTGTCTGTGTGTATGGATGTGTATCTCCATATGCATGGATGTGTAGCTCCATATGCATGGATGTGTGTCTCCATATGTGTCCTTGTGTGAAGCGAGGTGTGTGTATATATGGTCATGTGTTTCAGTCTTCATTTGCGTATGTGTGTATGTATGTGTGCTTGTCTGCTCATATTACCTATGAACCTATCCGTCTGTATATCTATCTGTTTACATTCATATCCATTTGCCTACATACATGTGCTTATACATATACGTATACACACGCACACACACACACGCACACACTAATACACACACATGCATCTGCACAACAGCCCCCTAACTATTCTATCTCTATGTAAATATAAACTGTAGGTAAGGTTGTATGATTACTTACTACATATATTTTGCTATTTAGTCTCGGGGATGTTTCATTTATGACGACGTACTCTTGTATTTTTTTGAGGATTTGGTCCTTTGGGTGCTTGAATAAAATGCATATGTGAAGTTGACCTAGGTTGCTTCCATGTTGTTCCTTGGCATGTTGGTAAAGTATTGAGAACTGATTTTGTCGTCATTTTGTCTCAAATGTTCATTTAGTCTTACCGCAATGCTCCTAGATGTCTCCCCTAGTATGCCATGTTCATGTCTCTACAAGCACCTTTTATGCATCTTATGCTCTAAACTACATTTCTAGTCCAACAGTTAATGCCAGAGTTAATCCTACATACCGTGCAGTTATCATTGGTGCATAGGGTATTCTCAAAGTACCACTCTTTTATCTTTGTTTTCATTACTTCGATACATTTCCGAAACTTTCACTAGAGCCTACATTTCCCCACTGCTGTAAAGTCTACGGGGAAAATATGGATTTCACAGATAAGGGACTTTAGAATACCTGATCTATTACCTTCCCGTTCATACTGCTGTATTTCCAGACCAAGAGAACCACAAGATGTAGTTTATACCAAGAGTTTCCTACGTACATTTCAACATCGTGGATATTAGCACCCTTTGCAGTGCGTGCTCATTTGAATGCAAACCCACAACTGCTTTTGAGAGGAATACATTATATTATGTTTAAAGAGAAGCCAATATTACTTGTAAGTGATTTTATTTAATAATATTAATTTGAAAACACACACACACAAATATATACACACGCGTATACTTTTGTACACAACCACACACGCGCACAAACATACACTCACACACATACTCTCTCTCTCTCTCTCTCTCTCTCTCTCTTTCTTTTTCTCTCTCTCACACACACACAAGCGTATATATATAAAGGTATGATCAGACTCCAATGAGGGATTTTGTTGTTCTTTGTCGGCAAGATGTATATTATGTAGTAAAATCGATAAAATGTGTGGAGTGCACTTGCCTAGAAGATTAGAATATTTCAGTGACAGTCTTACGTTAGAAGAACATTTGAAAGGAGAGAAATGAATGAGGGAAGACGAGTTTTATATCTCTAATTAATTTGCATCGTTAAAATGATAGTTGTGAATATTATTCCATGAAATGATCTGAAATTCAACAAAATCAAAGAATACTCTGCTCAAATATTAGAATCGTCAGCTTTCGAGTTGAATAAAACCACCCAAGCAAAAATAAAATTTGTGTGTATGTGTATGTGTGCGTGTGTGCGTGTGTGTGTGTGCATTATCTACAAAATTATCCTAATGATCCTAATGATGGGGTGTGTTTCTCGTGTGTGTGAAATCAATAACTTGAATACATAAACTCCACTATAACTATTGTGAGTTCAATTCCTTTGTATGTTCGCTATTTACATTTTTGATAACGTCACCATTGAAACATTCGTAAAACTAGCTCAACATTCAGTTCATTGCTAGATATATATTTACAGGAAATTTATAGAACTACAGTAAATGGGAAATAAGCAGGTCTAGATGTTATCCAGTGAGGCTTATACATAACTTTCATAAAATGATTGCTAACAGAATTTGAAAGTGATTACTGGACACGTTTCAATCTGCAATCTACATATAAAAATTTGCGTTATATTTTATTAACGTAGAAAATCAATATCATAGTGAAAGTATATCGTCAGCTGAATATACATCACTGCATCATTGGCGTGTATATATTTTGGTGGAGACTTGGATTCAAATTAAATCCACCCTATAGAGATTTCATTAGCGAAGAGCAAACAGTTTTGTTTAATATTATAGCGATATCTTGCAAGAACTAGTAATAATTTAATATAATCATTCATGTGAAAATTATTGCAAAATTTTCATCACACACTGTTATTTCCTTGCATGCCAATATATTCCATAAATATTTAATCTCATAGTCTTTTATCAATTCTGACCATATCTTAATGAAGCCATTATAATTGTGAACGATGGTAGCAGAATAGGAGTAGAAATCTAGATTTGTCGTTACTTTAGCTCATAATTAAGTAGAAACATAAATATTTTAAACAACTAATAGTGTATTTTCATTGGTTCCTGTTTATATTTTTTTCTGAATATATAAACGCACTCAAAAAAATTAATATTGACTATTTCAAGGAAAAATGCGACTTTTACATTGTGCTTTCCTATGCCTATGTCAGGAAAAGGATGACAACGGGAAAATATCAGCGCTAAATATTTGCTCTATGCAGGAATCACACTGACGCAATAATTTGCGAATGAGCATCATAGTACTTGGAAATTTACGAGAATCTCTTTAGCTAGCAGTGTTCATCATTGTTCCAGATACGTCACTGACCCAAATATAATCTATATGAATTCTATGTTTGCAAATCGATTGTTGATTATGAATCACTGCCACTTACGTTACAATACTGCAAGACTAGTGACAACATTCAAGAAGTCAATAGGGCTTGTTTTATCTTCTGGCTTTAAGACAGACATTCTCCAACCTCTAATTAAGATTTTGAAAATGCGAAGTATATGATAAGAGCTTCAATTATTTAACGATGAACTCCTCAATATAAAAACAAATGACATGAAAAGCTGAATAAGATATTCATCTACCATCACAGAGGAGACGATTACTAATTTGTTATGAATGTCAATACTTTTCTGTTGTTCTGGGGCCGAGCAGTCTTTCCACACTTCAGCGTGAATAGGTACGAAATTAGTTTGGAATGTAAACTGACGTAGAATGGTATCATTTGTTACAGAACATGTATGTATATTCAACTTCGTGCACAAGAAATTTAACTTAACGCTAATACCATGTTCTTCTTATATTGAAAACTTTATATTACTGCATTTTACCTATGTTATCAAACTATTTTAGTTGGAATATTAATAACATTGCCAATTTACCTGTGTTATTAATTGTTAAACACATAGTACGAAGTTACTTATCAAATAAAACTGAAAGTGTTGCATCACACCGATTTTTTCTGTTTGTTTTTGTTTGGTTTTTTATTTTGTATTTGCACCATTTTTCTGAACATATTTGCATATTACTTCAGGTAAAGTCTCTCTACATCCAACATGAGACTGCTACTGGTTATTCTAATTATCAGCATCCAGTGTTCTCTTCGTCCTCTCTCCCTCACCCGCCCTCC
>NC_068989.1:25532771-25535112 GCF_001194135.2 Octopus bimaculoides | reverse complement strand
TATATATATATATATATATATATATATGCATATATACATATATACACATGTCTAAATGACTGAGGTGAATACTTGATCAGATTCTAATTTATGAACCTATTCAAGATTAGAGATGAAATCGTTACAATTTATGGCAAGATGTAGGCGAGGATATTAATTCACTAATATATGTTAATTTTCGTTGATGAAAATGAGATCAATAGTAGAAAAATTGTAAGCTGCTAGTTAACATGTTTAACATGAATAAGAACAATGTTATAAATACTTTTATTTATCCGTTATGTATAGTGCTTTATCTCTCCCTAATATAATTATAATTGATCATATAAATAGCGATCAGTCTTCCAAGATCAATATTTGAATAGCTGATTACATTTTTTATTAAATATTCTCAGGATGATACAAGTTGCATAATTATTTTCACCTTTTTATTCTCCAGTCCGTATTAATTCCCTGGATACTATATATGAATATTCAAATAACATGAAATTATTTATTGCATTCCGCTGATTAATAAGCTAATCGATATTTGACTGATTAATTACCTGCTTCCCAATCAAGGCGTGTTTTTATGTTAGAAGTTATACAATGTCTGTTCCGAATTTATGAATATTAATAACCAGTCTAAAAAATTATGCAAATTTTGTAACTATCATTAGCCTTTTAACTTCCAATTTCAATTGTTATTTGAAAAGGATGCTTTGATGCATTTTCTAAATTTAAATATTTCTGCGTAAATGGTTCATATGCGGAAAAATATTTTTTGTACTTTGGGATTAGATTTAACATTAAGACGAATCACGGCTTTATATTTTAAAGCATTTTGGTGTGTCTACATTAAATCACTGATGGATCTGTCGAAAAATATGAACGGATAATCTACATGCGCATTTAAAGTACACTTCCCTGGCGCTTAATCGTTATTTTTTCTTAGACGAATAATTAAAATCAGAATTAACAGAACATGAGCAGAGAGGCATCGAAATAGTGGGAAATCGTAAGAGGTGATAGGTCAGCTGTTGTGCACAGAAAATAAAGGAATATACATTGACTAAATATATAAAGGTCTTATATTTAGAAAAGAAAGAAATGTACTGGGACTAGATATATAGTCCTTGTATATTCCTTCGCGATGCAAGTTTTGCCTTAAGTTCTTCTCTCAAGAATCATTCAGTTTGGTGTACTAAATACAAATGAAGGCAAAACAAAGCGGCTGTCAGACCAGTGAGCCTTGTGAAACAGAGAATAGTAATGATCGAAGCACAGTATCAAACAACAACAACAACAATAATAATAATTTTAACGACGGTGCATCAGCATGGCTGCAGCTCTCAGCTGAAACTAAAAGAAAAAAATAGATATAGCATGCCCAGCTGACAACAAAGTAGTGAACGGGAACGCCGCCGCCTTCGGCGCGGATCGCAAGCGGCGTGTTGGGGAGCCTCTTTTTCCCCGCGACTCACACCGACGTGGCCGTAGCCACGTGATGATAATAATAGATATAACATACCCAACTGACAACAAGGTATGTGATAAGGAAGAAAGAAAAGTCGATAGGTATGAAAGGTTAGCTTGGTAGGTAATGCAATTGTGGTCGATGAAAAAGGTGGTAGTGGTGCCAATAATTGTCGGAGCCCTGGGAACAGTGAGTAAAAATCTCGAGAAGTACATGGGACAGCTAGGGCCTGCAATAAGGGTGGAACACTTGCAGAAAACAGCACTGCTTGGACCCGCTCGAATGCTCCGAAAGGTGCTCGAAAAATAGTAGGTGTTACCTTAGTTCACTGATAGGGAAAAGCTGACACGGCAGTACATCTCCAGCGTTAAAAGCTGTGCAAAGGCAATGATAATAATAATAATAATGATAATAATAATAATAATAACAATAATAATAATAATAATAATAATAATAATAATAATAATAATAATAATAATAATAATAATAATAATAATAATCCACTTACTCGGATAATGAACCAAATCCGAGACGAGAAATCTACTACTGGTTCAAATCTTCCCAACACACAGAAGCTGGAAATACCCCACAACCGGAATATTCCAACAGATGGCCATCCATGCTCGTCATCAAATAACCAAAAGAAAAAGAATGAAAAATGGTCTAGGGAAGACAATAAAGAAGTTCTTACAGCCTTCTACCATGCCATATATTTCCCTACAGATAAATCTAATACTGTACAAACCTACTTAAACTGGAGACAGAAACACCTTGAAGTAAGACCCTACATAGACAGTAACAAACTTGCCAACGTCAGAAGAAACATTATGAAAAAAAAATTACTAACTGAAGTAGAGATTGACCAAATTAAGCAAGCAGTAAAGG
>NC_068989.1:25504534-25526212 GCF_001194135.2 Octopus bimaculoides | reverse complement strand
AGTTCCCATGAGCACTATCTTTTGAACTTCAGCAATTTTGGGGTTTCCTGGAATCTGATCTAGGTAGTAATCAGCCCGTTTCGCTATCATTCCCAGGGCACCTATGACAATAGGTATTGTTTTCGTCTTCAGATTCCACATTTTGCTAATTTCTATTTCAAGATCTTTATATTTGCTCAGTTTTTGGTAGGTCTTGACAGATACGTTTATATCGATTGGGACAGTCATCTCAATGAGGAGGCATGATTTTTGTCTGAAGTCTTGCAGTATGATGTCTGGCCTATTTGCGTCTATCTTTCTGTCAGTTTGAATGGTGAAGTTCCAGAGGAGTGCAATGTGATCATTTTCCCATTACTTCTGCTCGTGATCAGAGATGCACATATCTTCAGCCACCAAGAGACATGCTCAACTGGTTAAGGTCAAACAACTGACAAACCAATCTGTGGTATTGAGCAGAATATTTGCTGTGGCCCATTTGTTATACCAACACAAAACAATGAACATGATAACACTTCCAATCACTTAAGATCAGAAGCCATGACAGTCACTGCCTGGTACTGCATCCGGGCTTTTATTATTATTATTATTATTATTATTATTATTATTATCATTATTCAGTAGTTTTATTTTTATAACGTGCTTTCACTTCACTACCGAGCGCAGCTCTGTGCGCCTTGGGTATGTGCTGTGGTTTGCTGTGGTGCTCTTATGTTTACTATTATTATTATTATTATTATTATCATTATTATGATTATTATTATTAGTAGTAGTAGTATTAGTATTATTATTATTATTATTATTATTATTATCATTATTATTCCTTCGTAACACATTGTAGGTAAAAATGCAGCGGAGCCTTTAGTCATCTGTCAAGTCACAACAAGGACCTCAGACAGATAAAAGTGAATTATTCAAACCCCAAAGAATTCCTCTCGACACATGGCTATGATGCTCCCCCATTACTTCTGCTCGTGATCAGAGATGCACATATCTTCAGCCACCAAGGGACATGCTGGTTAAGGTCAAACAACTGACAAACCAATCTGTGGTATTGAGCAGAATATTTGCTGTAGCCCATCTGTTATACCAACACAAAACAATGAACATGATAACACTTCCAATCACTTAAGATCAGGAGCCATGAGAGTCACTGCCTGGTACTACATCCGGGCTTTTATTATTATTATTATTATTATTATTATTATTATTATTATTATTATTATTATTATCATCATCATCATCATCATCATCATCATCATCATCATCATCATCATCATCATCATTATCATCATCATCATCATCATTATTATTATTATTCTCATCATCTTTCATTTTTGTTTCCATTTCTTGTCGAGTGTCTTCCTGACACCTTGGACTGAGTAACACACTGTATCCATTGTAGGCCAGTAAAATAAGTTCATGCGATAGAGAAATCGGGGAAGAAAGACAGACAGAAAAAAAAAACAGAAAATAAAAAATAAAGAATTAAACGAAGAAAAGTAAGGGGAAAAAGGACAGAAAATGAACAGTGGCTATGCTGTTCTCAAAACGTGTGATGTACCAGTTATGACAGATTTTGCACTTCCTGAATGGGTGGTAAGCCAGGGATCATTCTCAAAATAAATTTCCGTTCGTTTTTTGTTCCTTCCGAGGGGTCCTACTCTCACTGGTATTGTAACAGTCTTGAGATGCAACATCTTTCCCATTTCGATTGGATAATATTTTATTTTCTGAGCTTATCAAATTCTTCTGCTGTGATATTATGATCACACTGTATGCACATGTCAATCAATAAACAGACTTTATTGGTTTGGACTTTCACAACAATATCTGGTTCATGTGCTTTGATGCTCTGATTTGTACATACTGGAAAGTCCCAAAGAATTATTACATTTTCTCCTTCAGTCACAGACTGACGATGATGCTTGTACTATCCGTCAGCAGCTTTGGTTTTATAATGCCGATACAGTATCCAATATAGATATTAGCAAACTCTGCCATATCTTGATTTGTATTGTACAGGTGCTAAAACTTTAGACCCAGATATATGGAGGTCCACTGTTTCAATCCCAGTTTTGCATTATCGGAAAATTGGGTCTACACTATTTTTCATCATTCTGACCTTAAGTGTCCAAGATAAGGCCTTCAATCTTTGTCTTTAGCCCTGAGCTCCGTAGCCACTGATGTGTGTGCTTCTCGTCTACATCAGTTTGTTTTCTACAGGCCACATATTTGCCATGCAGGGGTTTTTGTTCCCACCTATCAGCCAATTGTTCAAACGCATTTTGCTTTGCTAATGACTTCACCATCTTTGCAACTACTGTTACTGCATTTCACTCATGCTGTTCAACCTGGGTATTATGCATAAACTCAATTGAAATTGTTTTCCTTTCATTCATATAAGAATGAAGCTTCTTACATCTTTCATGTTTTTCAACGAGCTTTAGTATCCAGAGGTAACATGTTTTAAGATATTTTGCCAGTCTAATTCTGGTGGTTTTCTAAGAGATTTCAAATTCGATTAACCTTCGACCTCCCTGCTCTCTGGGTTGGTACAGACGATCTGCGTCTGCTTCTGGACAATGCATCTTACTGCCAATCAACAGCTTACGGATTTTCCTGTCAATCTTATTTCACTCATATTCCTGTTCAACACGTTGCAAATATAAATAACAATTGAAACTGCTAAGAAGGTTATAGCTAACACCTTGTTACCTGCCTTTAACTCGGATTTTAGGACTGCTCCAGCTCTCCTGAAACATTCCTTTCTGAACTTCTCTTTAATGCTTACATGCTGAATGCCAAAGCCATCGTTTATTCCGAGGTATTCGTAAGTTTGTTCCTAGGAAGTTTGTTCCTACGTAAGTTTGTTCCTCCTTGAGTTCTTTTATCACTGTGTCAACATCCAACACCACTGAATGTGAGGTCTTCAATTTCCCTTGCTGGAATGTGACCATGACACATCTATCAAGACCAAATTCCATCCTGGTGTCATCGGTAAATGCTTTCACAGTACGTAGTTGTCCTTCTAGCGCATTATCGTCTTTGCCATAGAATTTTGAGTCATCCATATAAAATAGATGAGTTATTTTCTTGTCACCAGTTTTTAAAGTTCTCTTGTAAGTGGTATTAAGGCTATGCAAAAAATTAGATATATGAAAGTGAGTCCCCTTGGAAAATGCCGCAGTTGGTATTAATATTTTTTGTGGTTGGTACGCCATTTGAGTGGTATTATTGGAGATTCGTATTCCACACTGTCATGTTGAGCTTCAGGAAGTTCGATATCACAGGAGAAATTTTGAAGATATCCAGCGCGATTTCCAGAGCCATGAAAGCGGTATGCTCTCAAAGGCTTCTTTAATAATAAATGGTGTACAAAAGCATTTGCATGTTTCCAGTAATCCCCTATTTCTATACAAATCAGTTTTATCCTCAAAAAGTTTGTTTTGTCCTGATATAGAGGATTACTGGTAACATGCAAATGCGTTTGTACACCATTATGTCAAATGCGGTTACAATGTATCATGATTAAAGGAAATTGCAAATGACATAGCTAAGATTAGCAAAGGAAGTTAAACTTTCAAGCATAATTTTAACAGAGTACAATATGTGACAGAATTCCTTTAGCGATTAACGGGCACCGAAATTTCGCAGACATTTCAAAAGTGTTACATGAAAGTTACCAGCATATTGCAGAAAAAATATCCTCGTTTCAAACATGTTTCCTCAGCCGCCTATTGTAGCCTTTAGATGGAATAAAAATATAAGAGAAATATTAACCTCTACTCCAAGAAAACAAACATTAGAGGATCTTCATGCTGTGCCTTGAAAAACAGTCACAAGAGAGGTAAGCCCTGTACATTGTTCAACAACAAAAGTCAAGTCGATTCATCAAGAATAATAACAGAAATGCTATGATTTACACGGAAGGTGGGACGTGTAGAGATTCCCATTTGGTGTATGTAGCAGAATGCACCAAACACAACTTGATTTATGTCGGTGTATAACAGAACAAGTAAACAAAAAAATTCGGTGGGTATAGATATAACGTCAGGTACAATAACAGTAGTTGGACAGAACTTGTCGAACATTTTACATCAACGGTTCCAATTATGGAAAAGATTTGAAAAAGAATTGAAAGTGCATGTTCTCTGAAAATATTCTGCATCTGCAACACTTGCAGTCTTCATACATTTTAAGGAGAAATGTGTTTGTGAGTTATTAACATCACGACCTGGATAGATGAATAAAATGTCAGGGGAAATTCATCATATTTACACAAAACTGATTAAATATTCTTTTTCTTTCCTTTTGCATTTTTCTTTTCCTTTCATTTTTCTCTTTCATTTTTTTTTTTTTGCCAATTGTAAACTTCAAAAGTTGAGATTGCTGGTTGCCTCGGTCAAATTTTCGATTTGAATTTCTATAATTTTGAATTTCTATGTATTACTTTTCATTTTGAAAAAGGTTAGCTGTCGAAATATCGTTCAACCAATAAAACATCGATTGCCATCTCATCGATCGCTTCGTATTATCTATTATTATTATTATTATTATTATTATTATTATTATTATTATTACTATTATTATTATTATTATTATTATTATTATAGAGTTTATATAGCCTATCGAAATCTATTAACTTTGCATAAAAGATGGAATACGCTAGCATTTGAGACAGGTATATTGTGAACGATATTCGTAACTTATTTATTCTGTACCAATCATATTGAAACACTATTTTTGATATTATTTCTATGTTTGTATCTCCATAATTCCTACTTGTTTTCTGTTCATATGAAGTGGACCAAGATACTGGACTATTCTGATTCTCTTCATTCTCTTAACAATGGTTAGTTACGAGATTTTGGTAACAGACTATCCAGGAGATATTAGACATGTAACAGAAACTCGTCACCAGATTTTTGATGTAAATAATCAATGAGTTTGGCCAGGAGGTGAGGGTTCTGTTATATAGTATTTGTCATCTGATTTTTTTGTATGGTGCTATATATGCAATACTTGAACATTTCTTGCAGTTGTTTTATCAGTTCTATATGGTACACCCGAAGTTTATTAAAATGATTTCTTGTACGTTGCAATTGTAGTTCTTGATCAGATACAAATCAGCTCTAATGTAAATCAAAATTGTAATCAAAAACATGACATTTTTTTCTATTTCACATGGATGAGTGGAACATTTGAAGAGGATTTAGTAGCTATAAGTAGTAGGGCAAATTATCGTGTAGAGCTTATATCACTGGCATCTGATCATTAAAACTTGAAACTTAGTATCACCCAACGATCAGTAAAATGTTCTATTCGATGAAAGAACATAAATTTCTTACACCAATTTTAGAACACATCTTAAAAATAAAATCCTAAATATATGCTCACACTTCAAACACAATCAAGCACTTTCAAAAACACGCCAGATAATTAAGGTAATCAAGGTAATTAGAGTTATTGTCATTTCCCAATCTAATTAGACTAATATAAATGTAATTTTTATTTTTAAGAATTTACCGCTCGTTTTAGTTACAGGCATGTTTTTAATGAATAAATACTGAAATAGCAAGAATTACAGAGAAACCTGAAGTTAAAATTAGAACCTAGACACAACTATTATAGGAATACTGTGAAAGGAGGAGGAGGAGTAGGTAGCTTCAACATTAGACTGTAGAACTGAAACATGTGCGGGAAATATGACAAAGAGTAAAGGCTGTGAAAGAAAGAGAAGACGACAGGAGATTGTAACTATGAACATTCGGGTAAAGATACTTCAAACCTAGATATGATACTTTGAAATAGAAACAAATGCATAAATTGTATAAATATAAAAATTATCTGAAAATAGAGGAAAATACGATGTGCAAGCAGAAAACCGAAAATGTCCATTAAATGACGGATGTCATGGAAATAATAAAAATACAAAACAAGAAAATAGTTAACCAAAACATTAGGACTTAGAAATATGTACATCGTAGAGAAAATAGCAGTTCTAGATACTGCATATATATAACCTTGAATATGGTCAATAAAGTGCACAATGCAACACGAAATCAAAATATTACACATGCCCATGCGTAACAGCGGTAAAATTACCACGTCGACAATGCTGACGATGATGAGAATAATAACAACAACAACAACAATAATAATAATAATAATAATAATAATAATAATAATAATAATAATAATAATAATAATAATAATAATAATAATAATAAAATAATAATGATGATGATGATGATGATGATGATAACAACAATAATTGTAATTTTAATAATAACAACTGCAATAATAATAATAATAATAATAATAATAATAATAATAATAATAATAATAATAATCCAGCTATAAATGCCAGGGAATACTTGAGGCAGATGGAATCAAACACCACGACATGAAAGAAAAGACAAAATCAGAGTACCTGCGGCGAGTGAAAGAAATATTAACGTCAAACCTGAATGCTAGAAACATAATTTTGCCAATAAACGTACGCAGTCGCAGTAGTTCGGTATAGACAGGAAGTCAAGAAAGCTCCTAACCATGCATGGAGCCCATCATTCACGTGCAGACACTGATCAGTTATATATAAAGAAACCAAATGGAGGAGAGAGACTGATAGGTGTGGAAGACTGCGTGCATATCGAACTCAGGAGCTTAATGAGATGCCTAACCCAGACAGTCGGGAACAAGGGAGTATTGAGAGTAGAGAAAAAAGGGAAAACAAAGGAAGAAGTACAAAAAGGACATGAAGAAGAATTAGGCAAGAATGGACAATACAAACAATTTCATAAAGCCACAACCGAAGTTGCTGGAAAAACAGGTGGGATTGACTGATGAAATTAACACTAAAAAAGAAACAGAGCACTACACCGCCAGCGCAAGACCATTCTTTGACCATAAACAGGAGGATGAACCTTAGAAATAAGCAAATATCTTCACTGTGCTGCATCTGCAATAGAGTGTGTGAAAGCATTGTCAATACCACGAACGATTGCCGAAACTTTCGCGACAGGACCAGGTAGCGAAAGTGGTACATTGGTATTTGTGCGAAAAGTGGAAGCTAGATAGGGAAAAGACTTGGTATGAGCACAAACCACAGAGAATAACGGAGTCGAAGACGAGCAATGCAAACAGATTAAGTGCTACAGCAGAATGGACTGCTCCTAGTAGTGGTGGAGAAGGTGCACCACATATGCTATATAGTTGACGTTGCATGCCCCTTTGACCCACGGAGAGTTAAGAACGAAGGTGAAAACTAGATAAACACAACCCTCTTAACGAAACCTGCTGTCGCCATAACGAAGCCTGCTGTTTCCACATTCCGACCTGTCCCTTGAAGCCATTGGTATGTTAGATGTTGATCAATATTTGGCATGGACAGGCCGTTAGGGTATTTTCCATGCAGGAGTTTACTTTTCCAGTTGTCTTCGATATTATTCATGCAAGCATTCTTTGCTTTTTGTTTGATATTATTGCATGAGTGATAGGTTTGTAACTATTTGGATCTCTTTGGTCTTTCTGAATGTTAATTTCTAAATCAGGAGAAGCAGTGGTAGGTCTGTGAGTCATTCTTATTGTGTGTTTGGTCATTCTTTTTGTTAACTTGTAAGCCAAGAGACTTTTTAAATTTCTGACTAAGCTTCATTACTGAAGCTTGCTTGGAATCTTCATGCTTCAGTGCAGACCCCTCGTCCCTAAACCTCTTATATTGAGTTTCTCATAATTTGGAAATGTAAAGCCAAATATCAGGCGCGTTCTATTCTTATTGACTACTACTCTAAATCAAACTTTCTGGCTTATTTTAAAGACACACAAACATTTTATATTCCTTACTTTCTAGTACTTTAGTAGTTTCATGTTCGTACCATTTATCTCTATGGTCAAATCATAGCTTTCTACATAACTTCCAGTGGATTACTATCCCTAGACTGTCATGCCATTCCTTGTATTTTCGATATGCTAGCATACTACATTCACTTACTATATGAGTAACACTTTCCTCTTTTGATTCATATAACCTACATTGAGAATCTACCTGTTTTTTATATATATTTTGCGTTTTATACAATTAGTTCTCAATGCTTGATCTTGTGTTGCTACTAAGAAACTTCCTGTCTCCCATTTCAGACACCATTTCTGCAAAAATAACCATGTCTCACTATTACTTTTCCATGCAATTATGTTTTGGATTCTACCATGCAAAATCTTCTCTTGCCAGCCAGATAATCTTCCTTCATTTTTCTAGATTTTAACTTTATTTGGCTTTTTTGGTTTCCCTATGTCATGCTGTGTCTCCAGCAGCACTTAATAAATTTTCTACACTATTACCTACATAGTAGATTATATTTACTCTAGCTAAATCCACGCAGTCTTCTACTGATGTTAACGCTCTTCCACCTTCCTTTCTAGGTCAGTATAATCTTGATTCTCCTGCTCTTGGATGAAGTCCTCCATTCATATTGAATTCCTTCCTAGTTCTTCTGTCTTGATTTGCTAATTCAGATTTTGTCCAATCTACAAAAGCTGATGAGTATCTAAGTAATAATTTACAGCCTTCACTGGATTCGAATAATTTAGGATTGACTTTATTAGCTTCCTCACCTTTCTGATGTACGCCTTCTTAATTTTCATTTCTATAGCTAGTACTCTGTCAGATTCTAATAATCCTAGAAACTTATAATTTCCTCCTTCTTTCATTGATTTTAATGGTTAATCATCTGGTAATTGTATGCCTTCAGTGTTAACTACATGTTCCTCTTTCATGACAAATATCGCTCACTTACCTAAGCCAAATTCCATGCGTTTATCTTTTGTGGAGGAGTCTTACAGTTTGTATTAAGGAATCTATCACTTATTTTATTTTTACAAAATAGCTTCAGATCATCCATGATACCCTGAACTGATGCCCTGCTTTTACTGAGGGGTTTAGATATAAGTCAGTTATTACAGAGGAGAATGAGTCTCTTTGTAGAATTCTCGTAATAGTAGCTTTTCCTATTGCTGTGTCACCTCAGTAGAGATCTACTTTCCCGTTTGTCATGCTAAAGCTAGTTAATTCTCCTATATCAACTGAAATATCGAATATACTCAAACATTCACTTATCCATCAGTGTGGGATCATGTCATAGGCTTTCTTATAATCTATCCATGCTATTATTAAACTTTCATTTATCATTTTCTTCTTATTTCCTTCCACATCAAATGTGTTGAGTATTTTACTTATTATCCAACTGTGTGGTATCATATCATATGCTTTTCTGAAGTCAAACATTGCTAGATAAATGCTGTCAATCTTCGTCTATAATTTCTAATTGTCATTTTATCAACTAATATGAAGTTTTTTGTTTCCCGTACTTTTCTTGCTGCATCCTTTCTGTTCTTCTGAAAGTAGATTGCTAATTTTCTCATGTCTATGTAACTTTTCCACCAAGACAACATTCCACATAAATAGTAAGCAGGTTATAGCTCACAAATTTGATACTCAGTTTACCTTTCAAAGGGTCCTTAAGGCATAACAACGTTCATCCGTTTCTCATCCATGTAAGAACATGACCCTGTTGCAGGAATTGATTCAAATGACTAGCGATCCTTTCATTCAACTGTGTAAAATTCTTTAGCCAATTTGTACCCTATCCGGGCCAGGTCATTTCCAATTTGCTATTTTTTTTTTTTAACTCATGTGCTAAACTTAATACAGTTCAGTGCTTGGCAGAGTTGCAAGTTTTCTCACCACCTGTGTTAGCCATTCTGCACTTTAGTTTCTTCCACATCAAGAATAACTTCGTGATGTTGTTCACACTCTGTTTCTATTTGATTGAAACAATCTATAGAGTTCAAAACCTTTGCATTCAATTCGGCTTTTAACTGTCACTCTTTGTGACAATTCTTCTTGTACAGTCTGCTTTCCCCTTTCTTCTAACCTGTTGTATCAAGTCCATGTTCTGATTACTATCTCATTCGTGAGTTCCCCTCTCATTATTCTACTCAATTACCCCAGTACTTTCCATGCCTTTTCCAACTTCATTCGTATACTCTTCCTCCAGTTTGGTTTTTTTCTTTTTCTTTCCTTTCTTTTCTTTAATAGTCTTCCACTTGTATCCTATTATCTCAAATAAAGCGTTAGCAGTAGCTATGGTTAGCTGATTTGTGTCACTAATGTTCTCTGTGTTAACCAAGCTCAAAATGTCATTTACATTGTCTGTAGCTCTCCTTAATTTTCTCTGTCTATATAACTTATATTTTGCGGTACTTCCTTGTTCACACCACATATTTTAGCTTACTATATTTCTAGAATCTCCTCCTCTCTATCATTCAAGCCTTATGCAATATTAATTGTCACTTGTCTAGCTAAATTACCTTCACTATTTAATCCATTAATATTCTCAGGGACATAGGGATTTCTTCATTTTGCACTTTCTTCGTCTCTTAACCCATCATTACTATTTTCTGCTACTGTTTTTTCAAACACTTTCTGTTCCACTTTTATTGTTCTCTGAATTCTTTCAGCCTCTAATCTTGTAATCTAATCATTTATACGAATTGCCCTTGCCTGGCCCATCAATATTTGGGCAGAAACTTCAGAGATTCCATTTTTATTCTATATTCTTTTCGTTCGTTTTATGAAACCCATTTTACTTGCTTCACTTCTCAGCCAACATTGAATACCAAACTTATTTACCGCTTCTTCTCATTTCATTTTTCGCCCTCTTCACATTTAATTTCGATTTTGGTGGTAATCAATGGCTTCATGACGGCCTACCGGTGCTTGTTTAGATGGTCTTTGCCCGCCGTACACGACACTTTCCCTGTTAACAGTTCCGTTCTCGTTAACTCAGTTATGATTATTACTTGAATTTGACATCTCTCATCCTGAGGTGGAAACTAGTATTTGTATTGTGACACCGTCACTAGGTAGGTTGCCAACCAACCTCAGAGCCAACACTTACTCTCAAATACACTGTTGGATGGCCGTTCATTCCCATGAGTTCATCTGTCAAAGGACGGATCTTGTTGTCCTGCCGGGTGTCTAACTATCATCTTCCTTACCGAGCACGCTTTGTATGTTTTCTAGTATAGTCGCCGTCGACCTGATCCTTAGTATGTTTATTTTAAGCCTAATTACTATATATGCTGACTAACACCGGAAGTTCGCTAGACATTTCCTCCAAACCAATGTAATAAGACGAGTAAAAAATATGCAACTGAAGTCACCACCTTGAAATTTCTCACCATCACTGCTGGGTCTAAAAATTATTTGAATATTTTATACCAGCTCTAGTTAGAATGATTATTATTTATACTATCACTAACAATTTTACTAGCATAATCAATTTCACCATTACTACTACTATCGCTACTGTGCCAATCTTTATCAAGATATCTGGTATAAGTGGAGGGGGTGAGTTTGTGTAGGAGCATCGCCGAAACGCAAGTAAGTTTTCAACGCTTCAGATATAAGTAAAACGATGGAGATCTAAACTGAAATTTATAGAGAAAATGAAAACAAATTTTAAAAACCGTATTTTACCATATACATGTAAAATAAGTAAATAAAATGATTTTACCAAGCCATTAAATTCTTGCTTGCGATTCCATTAGTACAAACTACGATCATAGCACCTGACAAACGAGAAAAAAACGACATATGAATATTTAAAAACCTAGTACTATTCTCAACTGAGGCAGAGAGATCCAACAAGACTGACAATGTTGATGATAAAAGAAAATTTTTATATTATTATTATTATTATTATTATTATTATTATTATTATTATTATTATTATTATTATTATTATTATTATTATTATTATTATTATTATTATTATTGAGCGAGAGAGCAGTGCATGACAGCAAAGTAGCACTGGGGTACAATATATGGATCCCAAGATGCCCTTCGTGACTACTCGTCTCATGAGAGTGCACCAGGAACGTGCATCACAACCATATCAGCGCGACATGGTGATCTTATATCACGATAAACAGCGCATAACCTTGCAGTAGCGCATCCCACTCAAAAGGTCCCTGAATAAGATTTGTTTAATGATAATGATTGAAAAACCCATGTTTCTAGAGGTGAATTATTTAAACCCCAAAGAATTCTTTACAACACATGACTATGATGCTCCCCCACTACTTCCGCTCGTGATCAGAGATGCACATATCGCCAGCCACTAAGGGACATGCTGAACTGGTTATGGTCAAACGACTAACAAGCAAATCTGTGTTATTGACCAGAATATTTGCTGTAGCAAATATGTGCATAACACTTCCAATCAGTTAAGATAAGAAGCCATGAGAGCCACTGCCTAGTACTGCATCAGGGCAATTATTATTACTATTATTATTTTGTTATTATTTTTTATTATTATTATTATTATTATTATTAGTAGTAGTAGTAGTAGTAGTAGTAGTAGTAGTAGTAGTAGTAGTAGTAGTAGTGATGCGAGTTGGCAGAATCGTTTGCGACCCGGACAAAATGCTTAGCAACATTTCGTTCGGCGCAAGGTTCTGATTTCAAATGCCGCAGCGGTCGACTTTGGCTTTCATCCTTTCCGGGTCAGTAATTGAATTTACTGGAGTTGATGTAATTGACTAGTCCCCTCCTCAAAATTTCTACTTTAGTAGAAAGCTGTTTATTATTATTATTATTATTATTATTATTATTATTATTATTATTATTATTGTCATTGTTGTTGTTGTTGTTGTTAATGTTATTGTTGCTAATGCTGTTGTTGTTGTTGGTCTTGTTATTATTATCATTATTATTATTATTATCATTATTATTATTTTCTCTTTATCACAGGTTTTGTTGGAGCTCCTGGAGTCCTGCATGCGTAGTGAGCTTACTACCTGCAGCCTACGGTACCATACTATTTGTTCTTTTCAGCTATCTTTCTTGATTATTTTGTTGGCCGTTCCAACGAGGCACTCTATTCTAATATGCTTTACATTCCTCTGCATGCCTTCTGATACTGTTCCAAATGACCCAACAATTATTGGCACTATCTTCACTGTCTTCATTTTCCATAGCCGAGCTATTTCGTACTTACGATGGTTGTATCTGCTTATCTTTACACCTTCCTTCTTGGCTATCCGTGCGTCAAAGGGGTACGCAACGTCAACTATATAGCATATGTAGTGCACCTTTTCCACTACCTCTAGGTCCGGTCTGTTATGCTCTAGCAACTGATCTGTTTGGCTTGGGAAATCCAAGGGGATTTTGCTAGTCTCCGAGTCTGCCGGTTGTGCTCATACCACGTTTTGCCTCTCTCTAGCTCTCAATTTTCGTATAGTTTCCAATGTAGCACTTTCGCAACCTGGTCGTGTCATCACAACTTATAGTGGTTCTGGGCAAGTCTAGAGTATTCGTTGGTGATATAACCAATGGTTTCAGCCGCTCTAATCAGGTGCAGCACATCAGAGACACTTGATTAGTCCTGAGGTTGACTCTCCATTTTGTGAGAAAAGTTTGGTTCTGCGTTGCCAGTATATTTCTCTCGGTCTCTTTTTTTAGGTTTCCTTTCATCAGCTTATCTCACCTATTTTATCCAGTTGTGTTTACATGGAATTGTGTAGCTCCTTCTTGCGTAGATATTCATGTCCTTTTTTTACTTCTTTCTTTGTTTTTCCCCATTGTTTCTCTACTTTCAATACACCTTTCTTCCTAACTGTCACTAGCAAGATTTTCTTACTTAGGGCTAGCTATCTCATTAAGCACTAGAGTTCGATACGCCTTCAGTCATCCACACTTATGAGTCCCCCACCTACATTTACTCTCTTCATGTATAGGTGATAAGTGTCTGTACGTGGATGATGGGCTCCATGCATTGTTTAGCTCCTCCTCCTCTGTCCACTTCAGGATTCCAGCATCATACCGAACTGTTTCAGTGGATTTGGGAATTAGGAAATTTTTCCCTTTCATGAGCAATTCTGGCATTGTCTCTGGCTCTGCTAGTATGTCGTTAAGGCTTTCAGCCAGCTTTTTGCGCATTCCTGTCAGATATTTTAACCAGAAGTTGGTGATCTTGTCGTGCCCAGATGCCTTCCAGTTGCTTAGTCTTTGCAGTGTCTGGGTGACCTCTTCAATTGTTATAGGGGTCCAGAGTTGCTCAGATGCTAAGTTCGTTGTTTTAATGGTCCTTTTCTGAGGTTGTTCTTCACCGACCATATTTGGTTCCAAAATTCTTCATCTTCTGCTGTTGCTGCTGCAGTAACGTCTATTTTATGTTTGCCAAGTTCTTCGTAGAATGTTTTGGGGTTGGAGTTTGTTTTGTTCAAAGAAACGTTGACGTTTCTCATACCGGCGGATCCTTTGTGCTTTGGCACGGATATCTTGCTTTAGCTTTTCTTTTACCTCAGGTAAATCTTTTTCTGTAATGTTGTATTTGCACAGTATTTTTGTTTTCTTCTTGTTACTTAGTAGGGTTGATTGTCTACTTATTTCGTTAATAATCGACAGATCTTTTCTCTTTATTTTTCTTTTGTTTTTGGATATTATTTATCCACAGGGTTTAGTTGGGTGGTTTTGAAGGAGTACCCTGCTTCTTTTGTGGCTGCAGTGGCTGCTGCATATATTATGTGCTTTAGCTAGTGATATTGCCACTTGTTTCTGTGGCATGCTATGTCGATAATCATCCATGTTCTTTCTTGTTTATTCACTACAATAATGTTCGGTTCGTTATGTCTGGTCAGGGGATAGCACTGGTTCAGTACCTCCCACAGAATTTTGCTGTTCTCATTTTCGGTGATTCCTTCTAGAATTTGTACATACCACGTCTTTGCTCTATGTAGGCCGCGATTTCCACAGAGATTCTAATATATCATACTTGCCACATTGTCACGGCGTCGTTTGTATTCGCATCGTGCCCATTTCGGGCATTCGCTAACGATGTGCCATACCGTTTCACTCCTCTCACCACACATTCTGCATTTGTCGCTATGGGTAGTGTTATCAGTTCTGCACTTTGTATAATTGGTCCTTATAGAGTGCTTCTGTCTCTATTTTCAAGTCGCTCCATAGCCACCGGTCCTCTATATCTGTCTTAGCGTTCACGTCTGTTGCAAACTGACCGTACATTTTTTCCTTCCATGCTTTTTCTTTATTTTTTGTTCATTTCTTCTTCTTCTTCTTATTATTATTATTATTATTATTATTATTATTATTATTATTATTATTATTATTATTATTATTATCATCATCATCATCATCATCATCATCATCATCATCATCATTCAGTAGTCTTCTTTCTATCACTTGCTTTCAATGCACTACCAAGCGTAGCTCTCTGTGTCTTAGAAATGTGCTGCGGATTGTTGCGATGCTCTTATTTTTACTGTATTGAAAGTGTTTTACGTACGATTCTTGTTGGTGCCTAGTAATGCTATTTTCTGCATGTTATATATAGTTGTTGGTCCTGGTGCCTTTGTTATGTATTTGTCTGAATATATTTTTATCATACCTAAAGCGCCTACTATGATAGTAATCGTTTCTATTTTTAGATTCCACATTTGATTTATGTCTATTTCCAGGTCTTTCTATTTTCTCCATTTCTTTTAGTGAAACATTGTCATCTTTTGGTATTGGCACATCGATTAGATAGTATGGTTGCTTTCTTATTTTCTTTGACCTTTTCTGGCGTGTGCTTATACCATCTCTTTTCCGTTGTTATTCCATAATGTTGGAATAGCTTTCAGTGTATATAGGTCCCAACTCTGTCATGTCTATGAATATATTCCTTCTTAACCAGGACTGGGCAGCCAGAAATAACATTACTTGTTTTTGGTAATTTCTGGTGGAGACGCTTTGGTCTTATGCTTCAATTAAAAATCTTTCAGTCTCTGCTTTGAGTCCTGAGCTTCTCGACCATTGTTGAGATTTTGCTTTGTATATTTCTTTTATTTTGTTTTGTCTGTCTGTTTTCTTCTTTTGTTTTGTCGATTTCTTAATTTCGCTTTGTCTATTGTTATTATTATTATTATTATTATTATTATTATTATTATTATTATTATTATTATTATTATTATAGCTATCATTATTATTGTTGTTGTTGTTGTTGATGATGGTATTTACTTTTAATCTGCATGTTTGTTACAATCCCTTGTCGTGAGACACCCAGTGTCTTAGGGCGAGTGAAAGATAAGAGATTTTACAGGATATTACTTCTCCGTTTCATTTCCAATCTCTTTCAGTCTCTTTGGTGTTTTACCAGGCTCACCAATTACTACAGAAATAATTATTGTCTTGATCTTCTCTTCAGCTTTCTGTCTAGATTGTGATATTTCTCATCATTTTTCAATTTCTTTGGCATCAACTTTGCTATCATGAGGAATTGCAAAATCTATTGATTTTGTCTCCTACGATCATATCAAGTTTTCTTGCTTCTGTAGTACGGTCAGCTTTTATGGGAGATCCCAAAGGAGCTTGTAATTCTCATTTTCTCTGACAGCTGATTTGTGTTCATACCACTGTATCGTTTTGAAATTACATATTCAACTAATATGCCAATGCACACTTTTTTCTGCACAGTCGTATCTGCGCTTATACTCCTTTGGTCCTAGTATACTAGACTCACTCAAAATGTGATTGATACTTTTGTCTCCTTCCCTGCAGGAGCTAGCTCCTGAGTGGTTATATTTAGTGTTTCTGCTTCTCGTTTCATGCTCCCCCACGTTGAACAGAGCCAACAATCTTCACTTTCCACGTTCTCAGTTTTTTGCATGAATTGGGTATCTAGTTTCATTTCTTTCCTTTTGTTTGTTGTTTTCTCTTTGAATTCTAATTCACAGTTTCGTTCACTTCTTCAATCTTCATTCTTCATTTTGCAAAACAAAATTTCTCAGTACCGTAGTATTCGCAGTATCTTCTGCGTTTTATAATCATTTGTCAGTCTGTATTGCTTTAGGATAGATTGTGTTGTGCACTGTGAACAGCTATCTAGTTCGCCTGCCAAAGTTTTGTGGTTCGACCTTTGTCCATTTAAGAAAGAGATATATTCCACCCATTTAATTGTGTTTCGAGCATCTTCCAAATTCTCTTCTTTTACAGCTTAGTGGCTTTATTTCTCATGCCTGCGTCCCTTATCTTAGCGTCTTGCAGCACTCTTAGGTATTTGTACATTATTACTATTCAGTGAGAGAGCAGCACACCATGAAAATGACGCTGGGGTACAAATATATGAAACCCAATACACACATTATGATTAGTTTTCGGATATGTGTACATCAGGCATATGCATTACAACGAAATGTGCGCGACATGATGATCTCAAACCAAGATAACAGTGCATGATATTGCAGGTGGGACCCAGTTAGAATTTGTTTCTGGTCGAGAAACCAATCCCGCTCAAACCTCTGAGTAAGGTTTTTTTTTTTTTTATATGATGAACGAAACGCCCGAGGTGAACAATCTAAACTCCAAGGAATACCTCTGAACACATGGCTATGATGCTCTCCCGCTATCCCTGCTCGTGATTAGAGATGAACATAAAACATCAGCCACCCAAGTGGTTAAGGTCAAGCAACTGACAAGTAAATGTGTGGCATTGAACAGAATATTCGCTGTAACCCATCTTATATACCAAGACAAAACATGTACATACAAACACATATCTTTATTATTGGGCGAGCTGGCAGAATCGTTAGCACACCGGGAGAAGTGCGTAGCGGTATTTGGTCTGTTGCTACGTTCTGATTTCAAATTCCGCCGAGGTCGACTTTGCTTTTCATCATTTCGGAGTCAATGAAATAAGTATCAGAAAAGTGCTGGGGTCGATGTAATCGACTAGTCCTTTCCCCAAATTTCAGGCCTTGTCCCTATAGTACAAAGGATTATTATTATTATTAGTAGTAGTAGTAATTGTAGTGGTGGTTTTGGTGTTGATGATGGTTGTGGTGATGGAGGTAAAGATGTTGGTGTTGATGTTGTTGCCATTGCTGTTGTTTCATTATCTTGATTTTGTATTGGTACAAAAATTAGTGGGACCTCCTCATTCGATCTGATTACAGTTTATACACATTCACATTCACATGGTAACTCCTAATAAACACTTGAAAAATTAACAATAAATCAAACGCAAACCGCAGTTCGTTTTCCTGAAATTTGTTTTTTTCAATTGCAACATCTCATATGAATCACAAATTAATTTTAGAAAAATTAATTATTTTGGGAGCAAAATTCAATTACTTGAGTAAACAGAAAAAATTAATCTAGTTCACAGTGTTTCAAATTCAAATTTCATGTACAAAATGAATCGCATCGAAAAGATGGCAAACATCGATGCCTGTTTATCTCGTTGTCAACTGCTCCAACGTGCATGTATATAGAAATTCTATACTGTTCTCTTCTCGTATTAAACAATCTCCTTGTTTTGAAACAATTAAAACACTTGTATTTTATGTAAAACATGTCTGAAAATATGACTAAATGTGTTTATATATTCTATTTTAAATGTATTTTAATGCGAAAATTATTGCTTGTTATGCATAATATTTCAGGTTTTAGAGAAGTTTTTAAATTATTTCGTTTTCCAAAAACAAAAGTTTCAGAATAAAACAAGGTTTGCCCCGCACGCGCTCATGAATGGACAAGCACATGCACACATGCACATATGTATATATACACATATTCGCACACACTCCGCTCATAAGGACATTAACCGTAAAAAATCGAATCCTGATGAACCACACATACGCCGCACATACAGTCCCTATTTCACACTCACTCACACACTCAAACACTCTCATATACACTCACTTACTCACTCACACACAGTTATGTACACATTCACATATGCACTCGAACGTTCTGAGAAACATAAAGCAACACAATTTAAAAGATACACATTTTGGAGACAACATGACAGAAGCAGTTTAACAAAGGTAAATCATTGCTCAGGTCGCTGAGGGAGATAAAAGGACTCTGAGAAAACATTTGAGTGACTGGTCAATCGATAACTCAAGAAATGGATTATTTGATAACTAGTTGACTTTAGTGACAAGATCAATTGAAATAGAAACAGTGAGTGGTTTTCTTATCGGCAAATTGAAATTCGCAAAATACAACAAAAGCATTTCCTTGCTATCTCACAGAGCTATATCTTAGAGTAATGGTCAATTATATATATCCTGTCGTAATCGCTTATACAAAACAAAACTAATTGTTTCTCGTCTGGCAAGTTCGCACATAGCAATTCAGGAAATCTACATTATATAATCGTCCACAGTACACATGAACAATGATGGTATGTTAATATGGCAACTCTATCTTTTAGACCTAATAACCAAATGACGCTCAAATTTTATGCTACCTTCATATTAAGACAAGGATTTTAAAAACATTTGGTCTTCGATAAATTGGAACTAAAAGAAAGTTGGAATGATTACAAGCGTATTGCACTTAACGTCGCATCTTTTTTGTCATAGCTTTTTTTTAACACCAGATCAACCATTTTAGAAATGTGAATCTGATGCATATATTTTTGGTATGCAAATTGTGAATTCCATCCGTGCACCAGGGAAAAGTATCAGCTAACAAAAGTGGGATAAATCTCATCCTATTAAAAATAATGTACATATTTCATCCGCTTAAATTTACCGAGTACAAATTTGTTTTTGAAACGATTGTCATAGAATTACATTCATAAACAAACAACGGTCATGTCACACTGAAAGTTCTCGTTATCGTTTGATCACCGAAGTTAAGCGACTTGGAGCCTACTTAGTACTTAGATTGGGAGCCGGTTGGGAAAACTCCCTGAGGTAAGTTTCTCTCCTAAGGTGGGGCTCCAGCATGGCCGAAATGAAATGACTGAAACAGTAAGCGAGTAAACGAGTAAACTACTTACATATTTACCCACATGAACAAGAGATAATTGGGCCTGTGGCCCAAAACTAACGAGAGCTAAATTACATGATTATAATACGTCTATAATGGCTATATGTGCCGGTGGTGTTTGATTTGAGATTAAGGACGGGTGAAAATTAATTCTGTAATGTAATCATTGTAGTTTCGCAGTCCCAAGGTGAATTACAACTGTTAGACAATTTGTCTCAAAGTTCTAATCTCGATGTAAAATTAATCTCCCCCTTGATCTCTGACGTCGTCTGACAAAGGCCAACCAATATGGCGTGAATCAGCGAAGCTATATCTGTTAGAAATAGTAACACAAATGCTTTTTATATTAGATCCAAATGAATGGTATTTTCAATCTCTTGATCATCCTGATTCCGAAAATTTTATGTCTACGTAGAGCAAATGTAAACTGAAATACAGGGGTCCCAGAGGATCAGAAAGAATTTCCCTTTTATTATCTTGGATATATGAAATTACAATGATTAAAGGTGATACAGAAATTATATGAATGTATGGTCACGTATTTACATGAGTATCTTTTAAGTAGATTTTGTTTGTTAGGAAGCACTTTTATATATCATATTTGCAAACACCTTAACACTGATGTTGTTATCAACTACTTATAAGATGAATGAGTAATCAGCTGACTACTCGGAATATTAAATAATTAACTCAATGGCCAGTGATTCGTATTCCGTAGCCAGTATTACTATGACGGCATGGTCTGCTTATGTTTTAAAGGGATATCTCAGTCTTGCAAAGAATAGGTTCGGTCAATAACCTTTTTTTATCGCTTTCAAAAGTTAGCAACGTGACTCTTTGGTTCAAGTATTTTTAAGGCCATTAACTATTTGATCAAATAGAAATAGATCACATTCATTCCAACTTTAGTATCTTAAAATTCATGTCAGATAAAATTCTTTGCGAAGATCAAATTTCTTCCTCTTTACTTTGCTTATGGCTGATGGATGAAATACATTCTGACCTAGTTTAAGACCTAACATTCATGATTCGAAATTCAAACTAGGTCATTCTGAGTTCAATATCATAACCAATTTTATAGCCAAATAAGGTTTCTATCTATTCCTCTCTTGTTCTTTGTAGTCAACACTATTCATCACCTACTTAAACGTAAAACTCTCTAAACCATTATACTTCAGTTCGCTTCAAACTTTATTAGTAGCAACACCTTGAATAAAGCTGCTTGGACACGTTTTAACCAGATGAACAGACTGGACGCAAATGAAAACTAGATTGTGAGGTACCCAGTTAGCAAAAGAATATGTTAGACAGATATACTGTATAAATTAGAGTAAGAATAAAACCTGTATAGATGCACTACTTTCCTTATTTATTTGAATTGCTTATGTATATAGAAGATTAGAAGAGACATCTCCAGACTGATAACTGGTCCCTGGATGTTGGCTGTGGTGGGTGGAGGTACTTATCATCCGTGTTCGAAAACTTAAGAACACAGACATTTTGTATCACGAGCCCAACTAGAAACGGTGTTTCTTGGGGCTAAATAGTAGTAACAATCTTCTCTTTCCTGGGAGCAATATATATTCATAAACATCTATACATAGATATGTATAGATAAGTGGTGGTACATGTGTACGTAATTGTATGCGTATGAATAAACACACATTCACCGCTCACACACACACACACGCACGCACACGCACATACATACATACACACTTACATATATATATATGCAGACATATATATATATATATATATATATATAAATACATACATATACATACAGAACCATACATATATAATATATATATGCATGTATATATATATATATG
>NC_068989.1:25501397-25503538 GCF_001194135.2 Octopus bimaculoides | reverse complement strand
GTGTGTGTGTGTGTGTGTGTGTGTGTGTGTGTGTGTGTGTGTGTGCGTGTGTGTGTGTGTGTGTGTGTGTCTGGGTGTCTATGTGCTTGTGTGCATCTTGGGTCTGTGTGTCTCAGTTCCTGTGTGTACGCGCGTTCGTGCAGGTGTGTGTGCATGACCTTATATTTGTGAGGAGTGGTGTTCATGAATAGGTAGTCTACTTTAGATCTAAATTTGACCTACATTTCGAAATATATATTAGCCAAAGCACATTTCACAGAAATCGATAGAGTTTTCTATTTTATTTCCCTGTGGCAAGGCAGCACTTAACACACTATCGCAAATCAACACACACATGTATACATGCATACAAGTGCATATGCTCATTTGTGCTCGTGTATGTATGTATGTACTATGTATGTATGTATGTATGTATGTATGTATGTATGTATGCATCTATGTATGTGCGTATGTGTGTATGTAGGTATGTACATATATATAGATAGAGATAGTCAGACAGCCAGATAGGCTGGCAGGCAAACAGGTAGAGGGATAGATAGATAAATAGATAGATAGATATCTTTTTATTATAGCCACACAGGGCTAAATACAGAAAATGGACAAATTACAAAGTAGGGCTTTTCTTGGGGGGGGATAATTTCGATCAAAAGGGATCGCGGAAAAAAAGGGGGGGAATTTCGATCAAAAGGGTTCGCGGGAAGAAAAAAAATAGATAGATAGATAGATAGATAGATAGATAGATAATGTGTCTTGTAGCACGAAGCATGCAATTCATATTTGAAGTTAAAATTATTGAAAAGCAGACAAAATGCAGGATTGAAGTTAACCAGTAAAAACCCAGAATAAGGAAGGCACATCAGCACTTCTTATTTTAATATCTGCAAATTTCTGGAGCCAGGCCACATTAAAAAGAACTGCCCCTAGGACCATGGTAAGGTCCTGGAACAGTCACTGGAAGCCACCTCCTCTGCGCGGTCAAAGGGAGAGGCGCATGTGGTTGAGGAGGTTTCAGCCTAACCAACCCAAAAAGGATTAAAAAGGAAGAAAGCGGGCAACAATCGTTGCCGGCCGAAGGACCCTAAGGCTTCGGGAGGTGGGGGAGAGACAAAGCGGAAGAGCTCTACTCTCCCGAAGTCAGGAAGAAAAGGAAAAAAGAAAGAAGAACGGGTCATTGCAGGTGGACGATGATGTGCCGTCTGCATGTCCCGAAGTTGTGCCACCACCCACAGTGGAAGAAACGTCCCCCACCCCTGAAGATGAAGAATTACTAATCTTTTTCTACAAGGGCGGGGAGGTGGAAAAAATAGTAGAAGAACATAAAGAGACAGTAGATATGGCCTGCACATGGGATCCCGAATGGCCTCCGCAGATAGCTGTGGAGGTCATAAGGCTTTCCCTGTGGGAAAAGCTTATGGCCGGTTGGCCTTAACATGACATATGCATCGTACATGATTGAGGCATGGGAAATGGCGGGGTACGGGAACTCAAGCGGCACTGAAGATATTGATAGATATATTGATGGATATATCGATGAGTAGGAGGTGCAAAAGCCTCCTTAATGGGTTTCAACCCGCATCTTATTGTATTATTTGTAGTTGTATAAAACCTTACTTGTGTTTTGAAAAAAAACATGTTAAGTAAGAGGGTTTAGTGCCTCCTTTTTATAAGAGGTTTGAAACCTCATATTCATTTTTTAAAAAAAGAAAATATGATTTCGAGAAAAACCCAATCGGCGGGCGTTGGGTTTCGTCTCTCATTTGTTCATTTTATTTCATTTCATTTCCTTTCGTTAATGTGTTGTCCAGCCCGCAGCTACTCTGTATACTGCTTTTTATGGCAAATGAAATGAAATAAAGTAGCTTGCTTACCAACCACACGGTTCCGGGTTCAGTCCCACTGCGTGGCACATTGGGCAAGTGTCTTCCGCTATGGGCTCGGGCCAACCAAAGCCTTGTGAGTGGATTTGGTAGACGGAAATTGAAAGAAGCCCGTCGTATATATGTATATGTATATATACATATATGTGTGTGTGTCTGTGTGTGCCTGTGTTTGTCCCCCCAACATCGCTTGACAACAGATGCTGGTGTGTTTACTTTCCAGTAACTTAGTGGTTCGGCAAAAGCGACCGATAGAATAAGTAC
>NC_068989.1:25496370-25501387 GCF_001194135.2 Octopus bimaculoides | reverse complement strand
ATGCTGGTGTGTTTACTTTCCAGTAACTTAGTGGTTCGGCAAAAGCGACCGATAGAATAAGTACTAAGCTTACAAAGAATAAGTCCTGGGGTCGATTCGCTCGAGTAAAGGCGGTGATCCAGCATGGTCGCAGTCAAATGACTGAAACAAGTAAAAGAGTAAAAGAGTAACCCTTTTTCATTAGGAATTTTGACCTTGCGCCTGAAATACAAAACATTTTTTTCGTTTCCATTTTACCATGTTGCAAAATTTAACCAAAGTTTGAAAATATGTTCCAAAACGTTTATATTTAACAAATCTCAAATATCCTCTATAGCATTCAAACCTACTGAGAATATAAAGTTTAGAAAGTCTTTCTAATTAATTATGGATGCTTTCGTTATATGGGAAATATAACGTTATATTTCTCTCTGAAATACTCTTAGCAGTTTGGAAAATAATTATCTTTCTACCAGTTTTAGTTATACTAAGGATTTAATCGATTTCTCAAAACTTATAAATTCTCAAATTTATGCAGATGCAAATGCACATCATACAATAGGTCTACTTTCTACATTTCTGAAATTTGATGAAATACATGCAAGTTAGATTTTCTCATTAATACTGCGAAAGACGCATTCTGGGTAATCATGATAAACCTCAAATCTTTATTCATGATTCCAACTACATTTTAAATAATTTTAAACATTTTAGACCAAAATGGAAACTTCACTTAGTGTTATCTCTTTGTCAACAAATACTTCTGTTTATTTTCAAGGCATCTGATAACCTTCTTGTAATGGTACTTGTGGAACCTGTCTCGTTTTCAGAAAGTTTAAACGATTTAACACCTATTGGAGGATCTATATTTCCTTCTTGAAGAAGTGTGAATTTCGGTCTTCTGCCAACCGTACCTCAAGTTGTTTATGAGCTTTCACGACAATTTTTACTTGCCGCATAATCATTTTTCTAAAACTGTAGATCTGCTTTCTGCAAAGGAACATGTTCTAATTCTCTCTTTCTCCGGGTGATTGTGAATATGAGATATGTTTTTTTTTTCCTTCTTTAAGAAAACAGTAATTTGATTGCTAATATCCATATCAGCATGAAATTTCTTTTTCTTTGAAGTTATACCTAACATAGGCTTAATTTTGCTATTCTCGTTACAATTAGAACTATTTATGCACGCAGTTTTGATTTAAATATTTGAAAAAAGTTTTCTACGGTCCCATTTAAATAAAAACAATATAAAAGTACATTTCTTGACATTAAAATTTTTTTTTCAATACATTTTCATAAAGAATAATACAGAACAGCCCTACTTTAGCATCTGTTTGCTATTTGTGGAATGTTAATCTCTTTAGTCTTAGATGAGAAATTAGCCCTTCAGCATGGAAGAAATTTCGTTTTCTTCGTGAAAAAAGCTATATGCAGCTTCTAAAACACATTTTATTCTAAAGAAATGCGATTAAGAATGGTTAGTGAGGAGAGGTAATGTGGTTTTTCGAGCAAATGTTCTATTTCAATTGCAGTCTATATTACGCTTTCAGGCTACAAACTTACAAGTTGGACCAACGTATTCCACGGCCGTGTGTTGTATGTATATTAAATGTTTTCTGAAAAGGTTTTTTAGTAACATTCCAACGATCGACCCTGTGAATGATCGAGTACAATTCTTCTTTGAATTTATATCCGCATGAGTGTGTTTTTACATATCTAAAAAAATTGTAAAATCAGCCTGTGTTATTTAATAAGATGTCTTACATTTTGTTTAAATTTTTATAACTCCATTAACGGACAAAAAATGTTTTTTCAGTGGGTAATGTAAGCGTTTGAATGATTCTCAATGACTGCGCTACATAAGTTCGAATCAATCTTGTTCGAATCAATCTTGCAAGCTGTGCCAAAGATTCATGTGTGTTAACTGTTCGCTGTTTTATCAATCATTCTTATTACTTCCTTCTTACTTCACTTCCGGCCATTGTAGTCATTTCGTATCATGTCCAATGCGTTCAGATATCGGTCTTCCATCTATTCACCCCTGATCTGTCCAGAGGAATTATAAACAGGAAAGAGAAATCAGTATAAAATCAACGCAATATGACATGAAAGAAACAGCTGATCATTGACGTTTCATACAATTCGTTATTTCTCAAATAGTGGGACATGAAAATATGTGCAGCAAGAAACAAAAAAGAAAAGCAGAAGAGAAATGCAGAAGACGAACATATTATTATTCCTTAAAAACTGTTAACTCTTCCATATTCATACAGAAGAGTAGTGTGAGAATGCATTGAGTGATGTGCAGTTTCATCGAGCGTATAAAAGCATGAGCTTATTCGTTAAAACTGGTAACAAAGCAACGAAACAGGCAGAGCTAATGCTTCATGCCACCATGTCGGTGCCATACTACATGAAATTCAGAACCACACGCTTGAAATGTTGTTGAGGTAGGATGAGCCACAATATGGGTAGGTGTTTGGAACGGTTGTGGCCTAGGGCAGCTAGTAGTTAGATGTAGAGTGTACAGACCTTTCTGTTCTGAATGCACCAATAAGCGCACAATGCTGTTATGGTTTTGTTTACCACACGGGAGCAGCGGGAAAACATAATTGCATATGAGGTGCATTTCGGATGGTTTAAGACATTTTTTAGGTAATCATAACTATTCTAGATTATTGTAATTTTTGTATATCATTACTATACACGTAGTAGGCTGATTTGCTAACTTTTGCTATTCCAGATCGAAGGAGAAGACTGTAACAACACTTTGAACACGCCCCATTAAACACTGTTTGTCACAACTGACTAGTTTGCATGCAGTCGCTACGTGAAGACAATCTGGAAGCTAGCTGCGCAATATTTTTTTGTTCGTGTTCAACTGGGCGAAAATGCTACAGAAACTTATGAAATATCCTACACAATTATGGATTAACTTGTACAAGCTGAGCATCTGCTTTTCGCAAAGTCAAAGCAAGTCCACCGAGAAGCTTGCTTTGATCCACTTTTACGATAGTAAGAGCATCAAATACATCCACTGGCTTTTCTCTGGGAAGACGGTCAACTAGGAGTATTTTGTGGAGTTTACTATTTAGGCATTCAGGAAGCGATTTCGTCGCAAAAGATCAAAGCTCCTGCACCAGAACAATGCATCAGTCCAGAATTCCGTCACCGTGGCCAACTGCTTGACAGGGATGAGATCACAACCGTCCTTCAGCCTCCCTGCAGTCCAACTATAGTCCTGAAATTGCTAAATTTCCCAAGGAACAGACCTGCCAAGAGTCAGATCTTTCACTTTGCGGTTGTTCATGTCATTTTCCAGAACCAAAACTGCATAGGAAGTTATTTCACTGACCATAATGACAGCGCTTCAGTGAAAATCAGACCAAATGAAACTAAAATACAGCAATGTAGCAGACTTTGCAACAGGCGCAAAACCCACGATACTTTCATCAGTCATCATGAGTTATATGTAATGTTATGGGACAGCGTTTATTGCTATATTTTCGTAAGACCAATAGCAAAAGATCTTTCAGCCATGACGATTTTGCATTTCTGCATCGAATCAGGCTGTTGGTTCAAGATGGAAGGATGTGATTCAGAGAGGATATAGCTCCCATGTCCATCAGTTCGTATGACGTGGGCTCCCGAACTTTATGTAATATTTGTAAAATATGAATGAATCCATCTTTTTACGCAGGTAAATAGACGACAGGTGTAGGAATCAAATCCTCATAATTCAAATTGACGAAATAGTTTTACAAATACTGATCAATAGCTTCACACAGTGAATACTACCAATATTACATACTATACTTGACAAAATGTTATGTTACTGAGCTGGCAGAATCATTAGCACACCGAGCAAAATGATAAGAGGCATTTCGTCCGATAAGAGGCATTTCCGCCAAAGTCGATTTTGACTTCCATAATTTCGGGGTTGATGAAATGTGTACCAGTTGATCATTGGAGTCGATGTAGTCGTTCTCAAACTTGCACTCGTTCTCAAACTTGCTTGCCTTGCGCCAAAATTTGGAACCAATATGACTGAACTTATTGAAACATTTATATTCAAGTATTTTGTTTTCAATGATTTTCAGTTAATACAAAAATCAATCTACAATATCATTGTTTTACACCATTTAACATAAATGACAATATATTTCTCATTGAAATCATTTTTCCAAATTCGAGTATCATTAATATCAAAAACAACATCAATGTTAAGTAGGAAGGAAATAACAAGCTAAATAATGTTTGATGTAATTTAAGTTGTTTATATTTTCGCCTATAGCTCTGAATAAATCGGGTAAATTTCCATTTACATATGAGTAGATTTTCAATCAAGGTTAATAGTCATTTACAAAATATTTTTCATAGATTAAATAACTCAAGGACGTGTTCTCTTTATTAGCTTCTCTACAATTTCATATACTATTTTGTGCATTAGTGTTTTCTCTAAACCAAAGTTGGTCGACATATCACAGGAGATAGATCTAGTCGACTTACTCAACAGTTGCATGTAATACGCATATGTAATTTGTTTTTGTGCTAATAAAATCTAAAATAGTTGAACTCTGATTCCAAGAACAACGCATCTAGCATACGAGCCAAATATATATAGTTTAGTAAAAATAGAGTTCGAATATAAAATCCTCACGTAATTTACACGATCATTTCTGTGGCATGATAACGTTAGGCAAAGACTAATGTTGTCTTAGTGTGGTTAATAGTTTGCTGTATTTGTTGGTTACTATTGTAAGCCGGAGCGTTGCAAGTGAAGTGGTTGTTCTTGAAACACCTGTCAGCGTTCAAAATGTCTTTTCCTCTCACTCTGCAAAACGACTTGTTTTATTAATCTACAGTCCCTATCAAGCTGAAATGATTTATGATCATAGATATCGTAATTATGATCATGGCACATTTCCTTAAGGAGGAGTTGGACACGTTATTCAGCAAAAAGAACCACATATGATAAATGTTTTATAATTATGATTAGAGATTGTAATATATATATATATATATATATATATATATA
>NC_068989.1:25493552-25495498 GCF_001194135.2 Octopus bimaculoides | reverse complement strand
TATATATATATATATATATATATATATATATATATATATATATATATTACTTTGATGCAGGCGGTGCAGAGTAGCAGCAGGGGCTAAGGTGGTATATCAGGGTTGTCAGCAATCGGAAGCCTGAAATTTGCCAGAAGGGCATATCTCTAGTGACAGCAATACAATAAATCGTATTTTTTGTTGGTGGATACTGCGAGTTGTTGGAGGAAATGCAGTTTTTCGAAGACGAAGAGCTGACAGTTTGGGACGCAGGTTGGATATGGTGGTGTTCTGTCGACACTAGTCCACTTGATCCTGGATATTTCATCTCGGAGATCAAGGAGTCTGCTGAGAAAACAAGACAGGGAAGTGCAATTCTCTCTGTCACCGGATCTGATCGAGTGTATATGCTGGGAGTATCTTCCCATAAAGTCATGCCCTTATAGTGACTAGTAACGTCATCGGATGGTGTAAAAGTGACTCTGTATACTACAGCCCTTGAGAGACAAGATCCTTCTAGTGGGCACATGGCAGGTTGGGGCTGAGGGTGATGTGGGACCATTTTTACGTTTGTTGATGTGTGCGAGGTTAGATGCGATGTTGTCTGAGCAGGAGTAGATCACCTTGACATTATGAGACTTGAAGAGATTGTAATACACACAGTCTCTTGGGAAGTGCCTCTTACTTAACGACAGAAAGCCTTAGCTACGTAGGTGGGAACTTTTATGTTAAAAGGGGGATTATACCATATAATCTTCCTTCTTCTAAAACTTTTGGTGTGAGTAGAGGATGTTTGGTGGTTGCACACACACACAAATATATATACATACGCGTGTACACTCACATATATGTGTATGTGTGTGTATATATATACATGTATATGTGTGTAAATATATATATGTGTGTGAGTGTGTGTTTGTATGTGTGTGGCGTGCCTGTGTGGATGTGTGTATGCAAACTAGAATGATACACAGACCAGCTTGGACCTGCACAAGGAAGACACGTAAATTCACGAAGCTTTTCATAGTTCATATAGGTGCAGATGTGGCTATGTGGAAGAATCTTTGCTTCCCAACCACATTGTTCTGGTTTGAGTCTCACTGCGTGGCATCCGGGGTAGGTCTAAACTACAGTAGTCTCAGGCCAGCGAAAGGCTTGTGAGTCGATTTGCTAGACCGAAACAGAAAGAAATCAGTCGCGCGCGCGTGTGTCTGTGCGTGTTTGTGTGTGTGTGTGCGTGTGCATGTTTACATCTGTCTTTGTTTCTTTGTTTTCCCTCGCTATCGCATGACAACCGGTGTATACGTCGCTGCCTTTCTATTAAAGACAGATAAAATAAACCTTAGGCTTTAAAAATAAATATAAGTACTTGGGTGGATTCGTTCGACTATAGTACTTGAAAACGATGCCCAACCATGGCCCCCTCCAAAAATGACTGAAACAAGTAAAAGATAATGTATATTGTACTCATAATCGTAACGATCATGAAATGCTTTAAGCTACACAATTTTACTCACTAACGTAAATTAAATAATCTGCAAGTAGTTTTCACTCTCTCTCTCTTTATTTACATTTACTCTTTTCTGTTCATCGTAGGCTCGAAACGTAAAAGATGTTTTCATTTTCCCGAGCATTAAAGTAATATACTTGCTTCTTGTTTATACACCTGGCTTCGTCTTTTGTTTTTCTATAAATTTCAATTAAATAATCTATATTGGCTGAAAACTTTCATAGAATCGTGTCATCATTTAAGTGGTTAATAATTGAAAATCCGGCTGATAGGTTTTTTTAAGGCAAAGTAGCACCGAAACGTAATATCTATAGATGCGAGGTAATTCGCTATAATATATTCAAATCGATTGACACTTTAGGAAACGTTACACATGAATATATTCTTATGGTATTTGTGGTATATTTTTCCATACATAGACAGAGAGAGAGAGAGAGAGAGAGAGAGAGAGGGAGGA